>NC_057797.1:55099692-55398207 GCF_018294505.1 Triticum aestivum | reverse complement strand
GGAGGGTGCGCGGGGTGCGGGGGGTCGGCGGCGGCGGTTGAGTAGGGGAGGGGTGCGGGGGGTCGGCGGCGGCGGTTGAGTAGGGGAATCGAGGGTGCGGGGGGTCGGCGGCGGCGGCCGGTGGACCGGGGGGTGCTCGGCGGCGAGGGGGACCGGATCTGGCGAGGTGGGATAGCGAGCGATATGGAGGGGGATCGAGATCGAGTGTCCATGAAATTTAAAAATATTCATGACAGTTCAAAAAGTGCCCATGAAATACAATCAAGAAATGAAGGCTACGATTTAAATACAATCGATCTTAGCTAGCTATCTGTTCACAATCTTCTTGCCCTTCTTTTTCGCAAATGGAGTTCTTCTGTGGAATAGGCGTCCTTTAGGTAGGGTGGTCCTGCTTCTTCTTGTGGTGTATGCTGCTACTTCATCATCGTCGTCATGTTCGATCCTCGGGTCGCCGTACTTGTCGAAGTCTTGCTCATTGGCTACTCCATCCATTCCGATGATCTTCCTTTTGCCTCTCCTCATGACAGCAAGACTGGGCTTTGACGGGTCGGTAATGAAGAAGCATTGGTCCACTTGGGAAGCCAGTACCCATGGCTCATTTTTCGCGGTGATGTTTGCGCCCACGTTCTTGGATTTGGCTTCGGGTATAACCATGGTGGTGAAATACCGGTCTTCTTTTAGGACGCTCTTGGCCCATCTGACACGGAACATCGGGACCTTCTCTCCAGCGTAGCTCAGCTCCCAGATCTCCTCGATCCTTCCGTAGTATCTGTCCTTGTCGTTACCGGTGTAGGATTCCATCGTTACCCCGGAGTTCTGATAACCATCGCTCTTCATGTCCTTGGCCTCGATGTAGAATGTGTAGCCGTTGATATCGTACGCCTCATAGGTCATCAGGTTGTGCTCGGCGCCCTGTGACAAGGCGAATATGAGTTGTTCTTCCGCGGAAGAATCCTCATGTAAAGGGTACGATAGAAGCTTCTGCTTGAACCAACGCGTGAAACATGAGTTATGCTCTTTGAGTATATCTCCGTCCGTCCTCTGTTGGCCTCGGTCATTGTACGTCTTCTTAATAAAGGTTTTGTGCTCTACCACCCAAGGATCGACCACGTCTATGTGTTGTAGCGCGACTAGGTTTGCTATTTCAAAGTCGGTGAGTCGACCCTCGAATTCGACATGCATTTCACGACGACCCTCACGGTGACCCCATCCAGCGAGCCTGCTGAGGTGCCTGTTGACGGGCAGACCAATGGGGTTCTCGATGCCTAGATAATTCGTGCAGTAGGAGATGCACTCTTCGGTCAGAAAGCCCCTGGCTACGCTTCCCTCTGGACATGACATGTTGCGAACGTATCCTTTGACGACACCATTCATCCTTTCGAATGGCATCATGCTATGCAGGAACGTCGGCCCGAGTTGGATGATATCATCCACGATATGGACCAGCAGATGCACCATAACGTCGAAGAATGCGGGCGGGAAGTACATCTCAAGCTCGCATAGTATCACCACGATCTCTTCCTGTAGCCTTCTGAGTTGCCTCACGCCAATAGACTTCCGAGAGATGACGTCGAAAAAGTTGCATAGGCCAAATAGGGTTTCACGGACGTGCGCGTCCATGATCCCACAGATTGCAACTGGAAGTATCTGCGTCATCAACACGTGACAGTCATGAGACTTCATCCCGCTGAACTTCTGCTTCGCTGGGTCTAGGTATCTGCTTATCTTCCCCGCGTAACCGTAAGGAAGTTTTACTCCTACGAGGCAGGTGAAAAACTGCTCGATCTCCTCCTGACTTAGAGTGAAGCACGCGGGAGGGTAGTCATTTCCGGTCTTCTTGGCCTTCTTGCCTTTGCGACGACTTTCCGTGTCCTGCTTCGCCTCATCATCATCATCATCATCATGATCATCATATATAGTGTGAAGCTCCTGCCTGATGCCCATTTATTTCAAGTCTGCCCTTGCTTTCGGCCCATCTTTGGTCCTCTCTGGCATGTTGAGCACGGTACCAAGCAGACTCTCGCACACGTTCTTCGTGATATGCATGACATCAAGGCTGTGAGGCACATGGTGGATCTTCCAGTATGGCAAGTCCCAGAAAACATACCTCGTTTTCCATACCTTCAGCAGCGGCTCTGGCGCCTTTCGCTTCTTTCCCGGCTCTGGCGCCTTTTGCTTCTTTCCTGGCAGTGGGCAGTCTTTCCAATTTTTCAACAGCTCGTCTATTTCCTCGCCGCTCCTCGTACGCGGGCGTCCTCGGGGTTCGGTTTCACCATCGAACAGATCCTTGCGTTTTCTCCATGGGTCATCGTCGCGAAGCCACCTTCGATGTCCCATGAACACGGTTTTCGAAGACCTGGGATCTCTATCTAGCTGGCGATACATTGTGTCATACATGCACCTGACGCATCCAGAAAATCCGTGGACCACCTTCCCCACGACATATCCGTAACCGAGATAGTCGTGCATCGTCGTGAGCAGCGCGGCTCTCATAGGGAAATATTCTTTCTCTGCAGCGTCCCATGTATTGGATGGCGTTTTCCACAGCGTGTCAAGCTCCTCTTTTAGCAGCCCCAGATACAGATTGATGTCGTTCCCTGGTTGTTTCGGTCCTTCAATTAGCATACTCATGTGAATGTACTTCCTCTTCATGCACAACCAGGGGGGAGGTTGTACATCCACACAAACACAGGCCAGGTGCTATGTGTGCTTCTCTAGCTGCCAAATGGATTGACTCCATCGGTGCTCGCGCCCAGCACGATGTTCCTTGGATCGTTCCCAAATTCTGGGTCTTCGAAGTTCAACGCTTGCCACTGGCTCGCATCCTTAGGCTGACTCAGCATCTTGTCTTTTTTATCTATCTCCGGATCATTTGCGTCATCTTCTCGCTTCTTCTCCTCCCTATCCGCGTGCCAATGCAGGAGCTTTGCTACCTTAGGGTCCGCGAAATACCACTGCAGACGAGGAGTGATCGGAAAGTACCACACCACTTTTCGAGGGGCTTTCTTCCTCTTCTTGTATCGAGTGACGCCGCACACCGGACATATGGTAGACTCCGCGTGCTCGTCCCGATAAATGATGCAATTGTTCATGCACACATGGTATTTCACGTGCGGTAAATCCAGAGGACACACGATTTTCTTCGCCTCCTCCAAACTGGTCGGGCACTTGTTCCCCTTGGGAAGACGTTCGTGCCAGAATGACATGTTCTCATTGAAGCATGCGTCGGTCATTTTGTGTTTTACCTTCATCTCCAGAGCCATGAGCGTTACTTTTAGGCGGGTATCCTCGGGCCTGCATCCTTCATACAATGGAGTGACCGCGTCTAACTCAAGTTGATCCATCTTGGCTTTCTCTCGGGCGGCAGCTCTTACGTTATCCGTCTGCTTGAGAAGCAGCTCTTGAATATGAGGGTCCTGCACCCAGCCCATTGATGGTTCAGCGTCGTCTGCTCCGCCGGCATCATCATCTTCATGATCATGCCCGTCGTCTGCGCCGGCATCTTCCTCATCATCATGTCCTGCATCTTCTACATGATGACTATGTACAGCATCACCATCGTGATCATCTCCTGGGGATTCTTCGTCTTCTCGCCCGCCCGAGCCGTGGTGGTTGTCTTGCTGCCCTTCCTCATTTCTTGCCCGGCCCCCATGGACGACTTCGTAGTCATCTTCATCACCTTGCCACCGATAGCCATCCATGAAACCATGCAAGAGCAGGTGGTCCCGCACCTTCCTGGATTCCGGGTCCGCAATAAGGCTCTTCAGGATGCATCTTCGACACAGACATCTTATCTCTGTCTCGTTCTTTTGAAGCATCTCGGCCTTCGCGGACCTCAAAAACCTATTCACGATGCCTTCGGTCATCATGCGGACCATGGTCGCCTGCGGGATAGAGCAAAACGATATTTTAGAACCAAGAAAAAATTTGGCATGACTTTCCCTAAAAATAGGACCAAAAATTATGCTTAATGCCAAAATTCTCGCCGAAACGGAAATGAATCAACATTCCGGCAAAATATTGGCAACTATCGCATTTCAAATACCGGTACACCTCCAAACACAAACACATATGCAACACCACAAACATATGCAACACCACGAACATACATAGATCTAGCTAGGCCATAAAAAGTTCATGTGCACATTCTTGTAGGGAGAACAACATAAATATAGCTTCCCCCATTACTTACCAATCAAAACAAGGTAATTTAACCACTTAAATTGAATGAATCTATGGTGGAAATGAGGTGAAAAAGAGGAGGCACCCGAGACAAGGAGGAGGTGGAGAGAATGAAGTGGGGATAAAGTGAGTGTGGGTAGGAGAGGCTCCCCAAAATATCTTGTTGCTGCCCACTTACTAATGGCGCACCAACTCGAAATGCGCCATTAGTAATCCAGGTTACTAATGGTGCACCATATGGTGGTGCGCCATTAGTAGTTTTGCAAAAAAAAAATTACTAATGGCGCACTGTCCCGCAGTGCGCCATTACTAGTTTCAACTAGTAATGGCGCATGGTGGAACAGTGCGCCATTAGTAGTTTTGCAAAAAAGGGAATAAAAATTATAATAATAAAACAACATTAGTGGCGCACTTCCCGACAGGTGCGCCATTACTAGTTACAACTAGTAATGGCGCACTTTGTCTGGATGCGCCATCGGTATGTTTGGACAGGCGCACTAGTTCAAAAAAAAATTGATACTAATGGCGCACCCTGTGCCAGGTGCTCCATTAGTAGTTTCAACTCTAATGGCGTATCAGAAGGTGGTGCGCCATTAGTATATACTAATGGCGCACCGCTTGTCTGGTGCGCCATTAGTGTTAATCCCATCTATAGCCCTTTTTCTAGTAGTGCCAGGGGTACAATGCTAATGTGACTGGGCGCGGGCCCAGCCGTCAGTGTCTCCGACCTCCGGCTTCTCCGCCGGTTGCTAGGGCCCGCCGAATGGTGGGCCCCACTGCCTGGTCTGGTACGGAGCCGATAGGCCGCGTCCGCCGCGGTCGGGTCTTGCCGGCTGCTGATTTCTGTAGCCGTGCTCCTGATGATGCAAGCTTGGTCATGGGGTCATGGCAACAGCCCCGCCGCCTGGCGGGCGATCACTGTGTCCACTCCCCATCTCTTCTTGATTAATGGCGTGTGGGCCCCGGGGGAGGGCTGGGCCGATTCCCCTGGGCCGACTCCCGTTGGGTCCGACTGGCGGTGCTCCCGCCGTCTCCCGAGGTCTCGCTGGCTGGTGGGCCCTGCTGCCTCTAGGCCGTACAGACAAGCCGTCGTGGGCGCAGGACCGGGTACAGTGGTGCTGATGTTAGGGCCGGCTGGGCAACAGTGCCACACCGCAGGGAGATCCTCCCAAGTACGGCGCGCTGTAGCCATGCCTGCCCTTGGTAAGGGGCGGGGAGTGGGCTTCATTGTAGCCACGCCCCTGCCTCGTCCCCCTTGATGAGGTCACGGTTTGTTGGAGTCACCGGCCGACTCCCCAAAGCCGGCCTCTTTGGAAGTCGTCCCTGGGACTTGGCCGTGAGCTGGAAGTCGGCCGCCTTGCCGTACACTCCCCAGGAGGCGGCTCGTCGCCCTGTGGTCTTGAGGGGCGCAGCCTGCTCCGATGTCCTAAAAGGTCATGGGGCTCGGGTTGGCCTACCCGTGGCCCATTACTCTGACAGCCCTCCCGACGAACCGGAAGCGGCGGAACTCGGCGCGTCCTCCCTTGAACTGAACTGCGGCCTGGTACATGGACAAACTGTCGCTGAGCTTGTGCCGGTAGAGTGTGAACTCCGGACGGACTGATGGCCCGATCGCGATCTTGGTGATGGAGATGAGGAGTTTGACAAACCCCTCAGGAATATTGGCGAACACCTGTGACTCACAAACGTTGCCCGCCATCTACAAAAGTAGACAAAATCTCGAATAGTCAAATCATAAATTTATGATGACTAACAGAAAATTGCTACAATATGCAAAATAATAAAATAAGCTAATAACCGATTAGCGATCGCACCTAGTGGCATCCTACAGTTAGCCTGGCTCTGATACCAAGTTTGTCACGACCGCCTTTTCAATAAAACATTTATTGAAAAGCCGATCTTTGCATTAACCAGTATAGAAGAATTCTTCTTACAGGCAGACAAAACCTTGATACAGAAATCCAGCAGTACTAATATTATACATGGTTGGGCTGAGGATGCTCAACAAATTATTACAAGCATGCCTAAATTATACATAGAGGCGGATATGGCACAAGGGTATGGTGGCATAACTACTGACTCGTAATAGAGGTGGTGGTGGATATGTCACCGTGAGGTGGGTGGCATGACTCTGAAATCTTACAGCTCATCAAGCGTCGGAGTGAGGCTTGATGATTTTTATTTGGGTGGCGGAAGCGTGTATAATACAATTGAACAACAACAGGGTTGCACGTGACTGACTGGGACTCCTCTAGGCGTCGGACTTGCTATCGAACTCTTCATCCATAAGGTCGCCTTCATCAACATCTGGCCAAATCAACAAGCCAGGTGAGTACTTTGAATGTACTCGCAAGACAGTTCGGACATAAGATATAACAAATGTAAACATGATGCACATGAGGAGGTCAGTATGCACAATCAAATAATAGATTTGGACTTCACGATAAATATGAGGAAATCAGGCGGTAGTCCTCCCGAAATCCCAATAAAAATAACTGAAAACCGATCGGGTGTCTGAAGCGATGCCTCGAAAGGTGGAAACAAATTCAACATGCCGCAGTCGGGCGTCGAGGCGACACCACATAAAGGGCTTATATTGAAAAGTAAATAACAGGACGTGCCACAGTCGGGCGTCTAGGCGACACCTCGAAAAGGGCTTATAATGGAAATAAATAACAATGATGCCACAGTCGGACGTCAGAGCGACATCACATAAAGGACTTATATCAAAAGTAAATAACAATAATGCCACAGTCGGACGTTTGCGCGACATCACATAAAGGGCTTCTATCAAACGTAAATAATAATAATGCCATAGTCGGACGTCTGCGCGACATCACATAAAGGGCTTATATCAAAAGTAAATAACAATAATGCCACAGTCGGACGTCTGCGTGACATCACATAAAGGGCTTATATCAAAAGTAAATAACAATAATGCCACAGTCGGACGTCTGCGTGACATCACATAAAGGGCTTATAGTTTATCATTCGAATTTAAGTAGCTCATGAATTCAAATCATCACAAGGAAATACTCAGCGTAAAATAATAAACTAGTTAGTCCATTCACATGAATAACCTTCAACCGAGTTTACCACTCTCGGTTGTATGTTTATACTCTGGAGACTGTCACAGGGGTTGACACTGAGATTTGACACTGAGACTGACACTGGCACTGAGATGATGTCCAAGTCCGTGATCGTGGACATGGATACTCGCATGATTTTGACTCTGTAGAGTTTGTACTCTTTAACCACAGCCAACGGATTTCAGTCATCACAAGGGCTAGTTCCGTTTACAGTGTTTTAGAAGAAGCACGTCTAACCAGTACACACCCGTTCCACATTCCGTTGCCAGGAATCACCCTCGGCAACGTTCAAGAAAAACCTTAAGACGGGGAGGCCACAACCTCGAATAGCATGGGATCAAATTTATATCGCGCGCTCTAAGGGGTTCCCCCCTCTCGGTCCCAACCAGAAACAGCCATGCCGCCTGACCGGATGACTGGCTTTAATCCAGGGCCATGGAACCCTCACCGCGGTCCCTCTGTTTGGTGTGTACCAGGAAAGAGGTTTGCAACTTACTAAACCGCACTCTTTGTAGAAAACATGTGGCAGCACGAAGGGGAAACGAATGGGATCGAGACTTGACCCACGTTAAAACTGGAGTTCACGATTGGCATAAAACTGGCATGCTTCAACAATACCAGCCTGCAACCTATCATGTCACCACATGATCGTGTTGTCTTATCATCATAAGAACACATCAACTTCGAAGCTCACCGGTAGCTTGCCTTGCATGTACATAACATTCACAAATGCTTATATAAACATGCCATGAGAAAACTACTCGAGCAAACATGCAAAACACTCATCATATCAAAGGTTCAAACATGCTTGCCTGGTTCGGAGAAGTCGGAGTCTAGCTCGGCGAAGTACGCGTCTCCTTTACTCCTCCCGGTATCTACGTATTTAAAGAAAATCCGGATACTACATAAATGCGCGCGTGCACAAAAAGTATCCCAAATATTTTTCAAATAAATATGAAAAAAAAACTATACAGAAATATAAAGATGACAGAAAAGGTTTCAAGTTAAAATCATCTTTTGTTTAAAAGTTATAAGAGTTTTAGTCCAGGGACCTTTCTGTAATGAAACAGAAAGTTTTCAGGGTTTATTTTATAAAAACAAAAAACGTTTCAGTCTAGAATGCGTCAGTCCAGGGGGAAGACGTGTTTTGCCCGAAGGCGTTTTCAGAAAACGTTTCAAAAAGAAGAAAAAGCTGAAACAGAGTGTTGGCGCCCGAGGGCCGCGGTGGTCGCTGGCGGCGATCCACGACGAGGCAGGGGGATCGGGGGTTACCAACGTGTTCACCATGTTCTTCCGCACCTGTGGGTGGTGGAGTTGAGCGTCGGTGAGCACCACGTCGACGGCGGCCCTAACTCCGGCGGACGGTGGTTCGGGCGTTGGTGGATCTCGCCGGGGAGAGCTGTAAAGATCGGATTGAGGCTCGGGTTAGGGTACTGGGTGCACTAGGGGTTTGCTGACGCGGTCTGGGAGGCGGGGGTGGCCTCACCTGAGTGAATCAAGCCGGAGCCCGAGGCGGGACGGGACGGCCGGAGTCGGGGAAGGTGACCTCCTCGGGGTCCTTCTAGTGGCTAGGCGGGGCTCTGGTGAGGTGGAGGTGTGGCGCTGGGTCGAGAACAAGCTCGGGGGCTCCTTTTATAGCCGATCCGAGGTGGTGGCCGTGAACGGGATAACGCCGGCGATGATTACGGCGAGGCAGAGGACAGTCAGGTGGATTAGGGAGCTGGGCATCACCGCGAGGGTTCACTGGTTCCGTTCAAGTGCTAAGCTTGGCCTGCCTTGGGTGTTACTCCATGTTCCCGACGGAACGGCTCACGGGACTCGTGGGCGGCATAGAGCATGCGCTGTGCTGCTCAGGCCACGACGACGGTGCCGCAGCGTGCACAGGCAAGCGGACAGCCACGCGGAGGCCACGGGTGGCTTGGGCGGTGCTGGACTACGCTGAAAGGTGGTGCCGATCCCTGCTGGCCGCCACGGGTGGCTCTGCCACCGCAGAAGCTGCCGGCATCGGTAAGACGCGTCACCACTGACGATGGTGCCCGTCCAAACGAATGTGCGGCGCTCTGGATAAGGAGGGGGAACAGGGAGCAAGGATCCAAGGAGGCTACTAGCGAGATCATCGACCGGTTCTGACAAAACGACACTGTCGCCTGAATCCAGACACTGAATCTCTGAACTTTTCTGAATCCAGACAGAAACAGTACATGCCAAGTGTTCGATTAAATGATTTTAGCATGTGGGAAATTTTTCTGGAGCTGATCTTTGGTGAGGTGGCCTCTTGGTGTATCTGGAAGCTGCAAGAATTATCACAGAATTTTTGGAAAAAGAAAAATATGAATTTCACCAAAAAAGGCATTTCTGGTCCAAACATGAAGTGGACAAAATTTGAAATATTTGAACTGAGGCCAAGTGGATCTTGATGGATCTAGGTTGAGGGTACTAAGGATTAGTTAGAGGAGTTGGTTTGGGATCAAAAGTCAAAAGAAATTTGGTACTTCCTTTGCAAATCACCTAGGTCCATAAATAATGGCAGAAATAGTTTTTTGAGGAAAATAAATTGAATAAAAACCAAATATGGCTTGAGACTTTCTGGAGATTGGAGTCCTGACTTGATCCAAGGCAGGGAGGGGTTTTGGAAGGCTATGTCAAAAAGTGACATGGCAAAAGAGGAAATTTTGAATGGGGAAAAGAATAAACCCATAACTCCTAGGGTTTCTTTTTAATAGAAGGAATTTCAAAAATGAATTTGAGTAGAGGCAAGACAAAAATGAAAAGCTCTCAAGGCCAAAAATCAAGGTTGAGAAGAGTACAAAAATATTTGTCATAAAAGTTTTTGAGGGGGAGAGGGTTTAAGAATACATTTAAATAGCTTCCTCCAAATCACATAAAGATTTTGATAAAAACCAAATTTTATTTTTTGGAGTGTCACACTTCTGAGAAGTCGGCAGCAAGGCAGCCGACTGCCCACTCGCAGCCGAGTCCCGGGGACGACTTCAAGATAAGCCGACTCCTGACTGGCGACTTCCAGAGAAGCCGGCTTTGGGGAGTCGGCCCGCGACTCCAACAAACCCCATGCCCTCATCAAGAGGGACGGGACGGGGAGTGGCTACAGTCAAGCCCACTCCCATCCCTTACCAGGTGCAGGCATGGCTACAGCACGCCGTACCCGGAAAGATCTCCGTGCGGCGTGGTACTGTTGCCGTGCCGGCCCTAACATCAGCACCAAAGGACCGAATCCTGCGCCCACGATGGCTTGTCTGTACGACCCTGGGGCGGCGGGTCCCACCAGCCAGTGGGACCCCAGGAGACAGCAAGTGCACCCCCAGTCAGACCCATTGGGAGTCGGCCCCCGAGAGTCGGCCAGATCCTCCCCAGGGCCCATGCGCCATTAATCAGATGTGACGGAGAATGGCAATAGTGATCACCCGCCAGGCGGCGGGGCTGTTACCACGACTCACCAAGCCTGCGTCATCAGAAGCACGACTACAGTAATCAGCAGCCGGCAAGACCCGCCCGCGGCGGACGCGGCCTGTCAGCTCCGTACCTGGCCAGTCGGCGGGGCCCACCAGTCGGCGGGGCCCAGCAGTCGGCGGGGCCCAGCAGTCGGCAGAGAAGACGGAGGCCGGAGACACTGACGGCTGGGCCCGCGTCCAGCCAGATTACCATTGTACCCCTGGGGGGTAGGCCTATATAAACCCCCTAGGGCACCCATGCAAAGGGTTGGAATCCATTAGCTCTAGACTAGATCACATAGAAGGGAGAGAGCTAGCCGTGCCCTCTCCTACCTCCAGAAAACAGCTCTAGGAGCAATCGTGTAAACACTTTGCCATAGTGATCATGCGGAGACCCCGCAGAGCAGCAGTAGGGGTATTATCTCCCCGGAGAGCCCTGAAGCTGGGTAAGATTCGCCGGCGTGCATTTCTACGCCTCATCCCGTTTCCAGGCACCGGTGACGTTCTACTCGCCCCCACCATGATAAGCCATCCTTTGGCATATGTCGCACCCAACCCCCGACATTTGGCGCCCACCGTGGGGCCTGGTGCACCATCGTCCAGAGACCTGTTCTGGACAGGAACCCTTTTCCTCCCTGGCGAGCGCAGCCAGCCAGGCACGCCAGATGGAGTTTGCACCGACGCGCTGCACGGCGTTGAGATTGCCTGCGCAGCTAGCCGCCTCGCCGAACTTGTCAGCGAGGTTCGCATCTCCGACGAACCTGCATCCGGCGTAGGCACGGGCGGCCCCGAGAGCCTCCTTGTGGGCCTCCTCGACCAACTCCACGTCGTCGGCGAGCCTGCCATGGACTTGGAGTCCGTAGGCTCCACCGACCCGATGCTGGTCGACTCTGACACCGCGTCGCTCGACGCGTTCCCCACTAACGTGGTGGTCTACGATGAGCCTCTCCCTCGTGAGGAGAGCGACGGAAGCACCGTCACTGAGGTGCTCGTCATCAGTCATGGCGAGCCCTCCGGCGGAGGAGCGCATGACCCGCTTGGCGCGGCGCTGCAAGACCTGACTGCGCCCATTCCGGAAGACACTGACACGAAGACGTTGGAGGAGCGCCGCCTTCAGCTGGTCGAAGGTGCGAAGAAGCTGGCTAGCATGAGACGCTTGTCAGAAGCCTACCAGCGAGACATGGATTGCGCTGTTGGTGGCTCGCCAGCACCAGTCGGGCCCAGCCGCCTTGGCGCGGTCCAGCAGCGCGGCATAGCCATCGCCAATCTGTTCGGGGCAAGCCGCCCTGTGTATGCTACACCTGCAGAGAACATCCGAGCTGCCCAGGCGGCAGCGAATGAGCTGGACAATTTTGAGGGCGAAGAGCGCCGCCTGATGATGGAGCGAGTCCAGCGGCTCCTCGACGCGGCTGCCGCGCAGAACGAGGCCGGCTGCCACACGGAGGCGCCGCAGCGGCAAAACAACAACCTTCGCCGAGATCAAGGCGCAATGCCTCGAACGCCGACTAGCGGCGCCCTAGGAAGAAGAGACAGGGATCCGGCTGTTAGCCACAGTCGGACTCACATTACCATAGAGCGCGACCGAGACGGCCGCCCAAGATCAGTGGAACGACGGGACGACTGTCCGCCTCCTCCTCCTTGCAGGGAAAGGTGAGTCTCCCCGCCGCCTGTTGATCATCCGACTCTTGGCGACCGCCTTGGCCACCGAGAGGGAGTCGGGGAAAATGACGCCCGCCATCGGATCGACCGGCTTCACCGATCCCTGGCGCTGGAAGAAGAAGACGAGTTGGGTCCGCCTTGTTTTGGGCCCCGCATTCGAGACGAGCCTTTTCCCAAAGGGTTCACGCTCCCAAGAGACATGCCCAAGTACACCAGCTCCGTGAAGCCGGAAGACTGGCTAGTCGACTACTCCACGGCTGTCAGCATAGAAAACGGCAACAAGCGTGTCGCTGTAAAGTACGTTCCGCTCATGCTCCAAGGAACGGCCCGGACATGGCTGAACAGCCTGAAGCCTTGCTGCATCAACAGCTGGGTTGACTTCACCGAAGCGTTCATCCGCAACTTTAACAGCACGTACCAGCGTCCTCCCAAGCCTCATCAGCTCTCCTTGTGCATACATACAAGGTCCCGACGAGTCGACTCGCGACTACCTCACGCGTTGGGCCGAGCTTCGGAACTCCTGCGAGGGCATGCACGAGGTGCAGGCAATCGAGTACTTCACCGCCGGGTGCAGAGAAGGCACCCTCCTCAAGCACAAGCTCCTCTACGACGAGCCAGAAACCCTCGACGAGCTGCTGATCATAGTAGACAAGTACGCCACGGCTGACTCCTCCATGAAGGCGGAAATTCAAGTCAGCGCGACTGGCAAAGTGGCCCCTCAAGCTCCAAGAACTCTGGCGGGAGATGCCAGCCAGCGGCAACAGCAGAGCGACCACAAGTGCAAAGGTCCCGCAGCCGGCTTCCAGCAGCCGGTAGGTCGCGATAGTTGAAGACCAGCAGCCAGATGAACAGCCTCCACCCAAGCGACAGAAAGGTGGCAAGCCCAAATGGTTGCCGGCCTTCTCATACAAGCAAACCCTGGATGGTCCTTGCAAGTTCCATAGCGGCACGAAGCCGTGGAACCACACCACCCTGAAGTGCCATTGGCTCACCAGGATCGCCAAGGAAGACGGCCTCCTACCTCCACCGCCTACTGGGCAGCCGCCTTCGCCTCCGCCCCAGCAGCCGGCTGTCAGACCAGTCGGCGCAGTACAAGACGAATACCCCAAAGAGCATAGAGCCTACATGGTGTTTACCAGTATGGCTGACGATCGACGCAGCAGGCGGCTGCAGCGACAAGCGGTGTATGCAGTGGCGTCAGAGACGCCAGCGTTCATGCACTGGTCCGAGAAGCCTATCAGCTGGATCAGGGCTGATCACCCAGAGGTGATGCCGAGTCCGGGCTCCTATGCTTTGGTCTTGGATGCCACCTTTGCCATGGATAGACGAGCCACGCGTTTCTCGCGAGTTCTGATAGACAGAGGCAGCATCATTAACATCCTGTACAAGGACACCATGGAGAAATTTGGAATCAAGCAAAGACAGCTTTAGAACAGCCGGACAGTGTTCCACGGCATTGTGCCTGGGCTTTCCTGCTCACCAATCGGCAAGATCCTGATGGACGTCCTCTTCGGAGACAAAGATCACTTCCGCCGAGAGTCGGTTTGGTTTGAGGTGGTGGACCTTGAGAGCCCATACCATGCACTACTTGGCCGACCCGCCTTGGCCAGGTTCATGGCGGTCCCCCACTACGCCTACCTCAAAATGAAGATGCCCAGTTCTAGGGGGATTCTGACCATAGCCGGCGACTACCGAAAGTCGTCTGCCTGTGCGGCTGAGAGCAGTCGGCTAGCCGAGTCCCTGGTAATCGCAGCCGAGAAGCGGCTCCTCGAACGGGTCGTGGCGATGGCCAGCAAGCAGCCCGAGGTGTTGCCCAACCCAAAGGAGTCGGAGGCTCAGGGTTCGTTCAAGCCGGCCAAGGAGACAAAGAAGATACCCTTGGATCCGGAGCACCCGGAGAGGTACGCTGTCGTAGGCGCAAACCTCGACAGCAAATAGGAAGGCGAGCTCGTCGATTTCCTTCATGAGAATTGGGACATCTTCGCATGGTCCCCCAAAGACATGCCAGGTGTACCGACGGAATTCACCGAGCACAAATTACATGTCCGATCTGATGCAAAGCCGGTCAGGCAGCCCCTACGCCGCCTATCAGAAGAGAAGAGAAGAGTTGTCGGAGAAGAAATAGCCCGGCCCCTAGCAGCCGGCTTCATTATGGAAGTATTCTTTCCAGAGTGGCTAGCCAATCCGGTCCTGGTACTGAAGAAGAACAAGCAGTGGCGAATGTGTATTGACTACACGAGCCTCAACAAGGCCTGCCCCAAGGATCCGTTTGCTCTACCAAGAATTGATCAGGTGATATACTCCACAGCCGGATGCGAGCTGTCGAGCTTCTTGGATGCATATTTGGGATATCACCACATCAAGCTGAACCCGGCTGACAGACTGAAGACCGCCTTCATCACGCTGTTTGGAGCTTTCTGCTACCTCACCATGACGTTCGGCTTGTGGAATGCCGGCGCCACCTTTCAGCGTTGCATGCAGAAGTGCCTCCTCAAGCAACTCGGGAGAAACGCCCACGTCTACATGGACGATGTGGTGGTGAAGACGGAAAAGTGTGCAACACTACTGGAAGACCTCAAGGAGACTTTTGAGAACCTGCGCCGATTCCATATCAAGCTCAACCCCGAGAAGTGCGTCTTCGGAGTACCAGCCGGCCAACTCCTTGGCTTCCTGGTCTCCGAACGCGGCATAGAATGCAACCCTGTAAAGATCAAGGCCATTGAGAGGATGGAGGTATCCAGCCGACTGCTAGATGTGCAAAAGTTCACCGGCTGCTTGGCATCCGTCAGCCGATTCATCAGTCGGCTGGGCGAGAAAGCTCTCCCCTTATACTAACTCATGAAGACGACCACTTTTTTCGAGTCGAACCACAAGGCGGACAAAGCTTTTCTCCAGTTGAAGAAGATGCTGACTACTCCACCCGTTCTGGCGGCTCCGACTCCTAAGGAACCTATGCTCCTGTACATCGCCGCCACCAGCCGGGTAGTCAGCACGGTCATTGTAGTGGAACGCAAGGAGGAAGGCAAGGCACTACCTCTCCAGAGACCGGTATATTACTTGAGTGAAGTACTGTCGACCTCCAAGCAGAACTACCCCCATTACCAGAAGATGTGCTATGGCGTACACTTTACCGCCAAGAAATTGAAGCCTTACTTTCAAGAGCATCCAATTACCGTGGTCTGCATGGCCCCACTCGAGATCATCGGAAGCCGAGATGCATCTGGCCGAGTGGCCTAGTGGGCCATAGAGATGGCTCCCTACACCATCCACTACCAGCCCCGCACCGCCATCAAGTGACAAGCACTGGCCGACTTACTCGTCGACTGGGCCGAGACCCAGTACCTACCTCTAGCGCCCGACTCCACCCATTGGCGGATGCATTTCAACGGCTCCAAGATGCGCACCGGCTTGGGAGCCGGCATTGTCCTCACCTCTCATAAAGGCGACAAGCTCAAATACGCACTGCAAATCCATTTTGCCGCCTCCAACAACGTTGCCAAGTACGAGGCGCTCATTCACGGCTCCGGCTCGCCAAAGAACTTGGCATTCGCTGGATCCTGTGTTATGGCGACTCGGACTTAGTGGTCCAACAGTCATCTGGCGATTGGGACGCCAAAGATGCAAACATGGTGAGTTACCGTTTCCTCGTGTAGCAACTGAGTGGGTATTTCGAGGGGTGCGAGTTCCTCCATGTGCCAAGAAACGACAACGACCAAGCAGACACCTTGGCATGAATCGGCTCTACCCGCCAAGCAATACCATCCGGTGTCGCCCTTCAATGCCTCCTCAAGCCGTCTGTCAAGCCTTCACCAGAATCAGACTCCATCTTCATGCCGGCTCCTCCCGAAGAAGTCGGATCCAACTCCAGAGCCCCGGCAGACGGTACGGGGATTTTGGCAGATGGCTCCAAAGCCGCCACAGTCGAGGCTGGCCCAGGGACTGCAGTACCCAGCCCTGGGACTGCGGCGGTAGGCTCGAAGACTCCAGAACTCGGCCCAAAAGCCGCGCCAGTCGGCCTGGGGACTTCATTAACCCAGCAAGCGGTTGTTGACTCCAACCCGCCGCCTCCCAGCCCAGCCGCCCTTGTCCAAGTAGCAGTTCTGGCAGTCGAAGAAATAGCAGCACCCTCATGGGCCCAGCCCATCCTCAAATTCCTGGTGAGCAAAGATCTGCCAACTGATGAGACCTCAGCTTGGCAAGTACAACGCCGAGCGGCAGCCTACACCATAGTCAACAGAGAGCTGGTCAGGCGCAGCGTCACTGGTGTCTACCAGCGCTGCGTAGAGCCAGAGCAAGGCCAAGCAATTCTCAAAGACATCCATCAAGGCGAGTGCGGCCACCATGCGGCTTCAAGAGCACTTGTCGCAAAATCCTTTCGACACGGTTTCTTTTGGCCGACTGCCTTAGAAGAGGCCAAGGAATTGGTCCAAAAATGCAAAGGGTGCCAGAAGTTCAGCTCCAAGCCGCACCAGCCGGCTTCTGCACTCAAGACCATCCCCATTGCCTGGCCTTTCGCAGTTTGGGGTCTAGACATGGTGGGACCATTCAAGACGGCACGAGGTGGCTTAACTCACTTACTTGTCGCAGTGGACAAGTTCACCAAGTGGATAGAAGCGAAGCCAATCAAGAAAGTGAATGGTCCGACTGCCGTGACTTTCATCTCCGATATCACAATTCGGTACGGCATACCACACAGCATCATCACCGACAACGGCACAAATTTTGCCAAAGGTGCCTTGGCCCGTTTTTGCGCAACACAGGGCATCCGACTAGACCTAGCGTCCGTCGCCCATCCACAGTCAAACGGCTAGATGGAGCGAGCAAACGGCCTCATCCTGTCCGGCTTCAAGCCCCGACTGGTCGAGCCTCTGGTGCGGTCGGCTGGCTGCTAGCTCGACGAGTTGCCAGCCGTCCTCTAGAGTCTGCGCACGACTCCAAACAAGTCAACCAGCTTCACGCCTTTCTTCCTCGTCTACGGTGCTGAAGCCGTCATCCCAACGGACATAGAGTTCGACTCCCCGCGAGTCACCATGTACACCAAGGAGGAAGCAGAAGAAGCACGTCAAGACGACGTCGATCTGCTGGAAGAGGGCCTGCTGTTGGCACTCTGCCGGTCCAGCATCTACCAGTAGAGCCTGCGCTGATACTACAACAGGAAGGTCAAGCCAAGATCTTTCCAAGAAGGCGACCTTGTGCTCTGGCTGATGCAGCAAACAGCCGGCCAGCACAAGCTGTCGGCACCTTGGGAAGGCCCTTTCATCATCAGCAAAGTGCTGGGCACCGAATCCTAGTACCTGATTGACGCTTAGAAGCCCCGAGCACGCAAGAGGGACGACTCCGGCAAAGAGACAGAGCGGCCATGGAATGCAAATCTCCTCCAAAGATTTTATAGTTGATGCAGTATGTACCACGCTACCTTTTGTATTAAAGTACCAAGACTTCGGGGCCCCCGAGACGAGCTCGGGGACTGCCCTCTTTTGTCTATATGATAAAAGTTATGCCTACGAGTATGTTACTCTTTGTTATGCCGCTTGGCACCGGGCTCGACAGGTCGGCCCGGGGACTTGCCGCCTTGCACTATGAAAAGCTTCCTGCAGCCGGACAAGTAGTGTGTGGCGTCTAAGCCATTTCCTATCAGAAGCGGCAGCTCGCAGAGCGATTGTACGATGGGCAGGAGTAAGGCAGAATGGGCGCTCGCATGAAAAATGGCTAAGGACCCAAAGCATAAAACATAGCTCAAGACGGCTTCCAGCCTTCCTTTTTCTTTTTCACAAACCGACTATTAACCAGTCGGCTCACCGCCTTCTATCCAACTTGCTAAAAAACTCTAAACGGCTAAGTACTTGCCTTCCCAAAGTAGCCAAGCATTTGATCCAACGGCAGTCCGCAGAGCGGCTGTCCGACTGGCAAGGCAGGCAACTAAGGGAAAGCGGCAAAGGAAAAAAGCCAAAAGAGTAATGAGCAAGAAAAGATAGAACTCGGATAAATATTTACATAGCATAGGTCGTTGGCCGAATCTTCGAGCAGAAGTTCAAAATACACCCCGCGGGTGGAATTGTGCGAATTAACAAGTTCTTCAAGATTACTAAAGCAGATAAAATAAAGATAAGGCGGCAGCCTAAGATGCGGCAGACGGATTCGGAGGGTCGGAGGAGGCGGCAGCGTCAGGCGATGGGGTGGCTGGCTGGGCAGTCTCGGCTTGATCGCGTCTGGCGGCAGTCAGCTCGGTCACACGCAACTCGTTGCTGGAGGCGCGGTCGAGCTAAGGCTGGCCGTCCGCTCCGTCTTCTAGTGCTTCCGTCTCGCCTCCGTCCTCCGCCTCGCCTTCCTCCTCGACACTGAAGCTGATCACCTCCGCCGACTCCTCGCTGTACTATGGGTTCATCCCAAACCACTCCAGCGGTACCTCCTCGCCGTCTTCAGACCGCTCGGGGACGAAGATGCTGGTGTCGGTGTACTCGATGATCGCCGCGGCACGCGACGAGGGTGTCTTCCGCGGCTGCCAGCTCTGGCTGGGCCTCTGACCGGAGCGTGGCCAGCCGGTCTAGATCCAGCCCCGAATACCACGCCTTGACGAACTCCAAGGCCCGGCGCGCTCCAGCTCGGGCCGAGGAACCCTTCCAGGCCTCAAGACGACCAGTCGCGACCTCTAGCCAGTTGACAGTCAGGCTGGGGGTGCGTGGAGCCTACATGTCTGGCCACAGGGCGGCAATCGCTTGGGCGCCGACACGTTGAAGCCGGCACAGCATCCGGTGAGTCGGCCGAAGGCGAGCCTCGATGCTCAGGATATGCTCATCAAGGGTTCGGGGGGCATCGGCAGCGATCTCTGCACCTTCCGCCCTCCAACCTTCACGGTCAGCCTCGATGGCTTGGATGGCGGCCTGCGAGTGCCCAGGGAAGAAGTCTGCCAAGACGGAAGAAACGAAGAAACGAGTCAAAAACCGGGAGTCGGCACGATTTATAATTGGCGGCTCAAAGAAAGAAAGTAAAGAAACTCACCATCAACGATGTCTTCAATCTCATGGAAGCTGGAGGCCAGCACTGCCTCTCTGTCAGTCCAGGAGGAGCACTCGCTTGCGAACTTGGCCAGGAGGGCGGTTTCCGCCTCTTCTGCCTCCTTCTGCATCTTCGCGTGCAGCTCCCTCTGCTCTGCCAATTGAGTGGCTAGCAGATCGCGCTCTGTGGCAAGCTTGCTGCACTCCTCCCCCTTGGTGCGCAACGCGGAGTTGGCCTCGCTCAGTTACTGTTGAAGAACAACATTGGCTTCTGAAGAGAAGGAAGAAAGAAGGCGTTAAGTCATCAGAAAAGAAGATCGCCGGGGAGATCCGGCCCGACTGCTCAGCAGTCGGCCCGAATCTCGGGGACTACAGCCCACGGGTGCGCCAGCACGCCCCCGTAAAGAAGGAAAAGAACTCACTCCGGCTCTCCGACAAGTCGGCGGTCCGCTTGCCCAGCTCTTCAACATTGCGGTTGAAGGCAGTAATGTGGAGGTTGCGATAGTCCTGCGACAAAATATTTCAGATAAAAGTAAGTACCCGAAACTCGGGGACTACACCCAATGGGTGCGCTGGCGCGCCCCCACAGAGAGGAACAAGAAAACAAGGACCAAAGAGAAAACATACCCAGACGGCTGCCCGTGATGCCAGGTACGCCTTGGTGCAGTTCTGGATTGCGTCGCCCTCGGCTCAAAGCCTCGTTTGGACTTCCAGAAGCGCCTGATTCAGTGGCCCCGTGCTGCCTCCTCGCACCCACCCAACGGGCGCGGTGCTCATTGCTTCGGTATCCGGGATCACCGAACTGGTGGTGCCGGTCTCCAGGGGGTGTGGCGCCGAGGTCGCTTTCTCAAGACGGCGGTGCGTTGGCGAGCCGACTTGAAGGAGTAGCCTCGCCACAGCCTCATCTTCAGTCGACGACATTGGCGGGTCCGCCGGCTATTTGCCTTGCGCGCCCCTAGACGGCGGCGGAGGTGGCGGTGGAACGATCATGTCCGGCGTGGAGGAGTCGCCACCTTCCCTCTCCAGGACGGGGTTCTCGTCGCCGGCTTCCCCAGTTTGCCCCGTGAACTCCGGATGTGATGACGGAAGCAGAGGGCCTTCGCAGCTGCCTCGTCCCGCCGGGTCGCCACAGCCAAACTCTTGGGCTTCTTCGGCCGACTGCCGAACAAAGTCGGCACGGCCCTACGCTTCTTCCCGCTGCCTGGAGCACTCGGTGCGGCAGAAGAGCCCGCGCCAGGATTACTGGCTCCTGGCCGGTGGTGGGGGGCGACCTCCTCGTCATCATCAGGCCAGTCCTCTAGACTGGCCCCGAGCCGCGGGCCGCCTCCTCCCTCGGCTTCGTTCTCCAAAGCCGCCGCCCCCAGATCGGGGTCGTCGACGTCGCTCTCCGCCCGGTTGGCGAGGAACTCGCGGACCGGCCCCGAGGTGCCGGCTGGTGGATGGAGGAGGGGATTCTGACCAAAGCCGGCTGGTCAGGTCGGACAAGATAAACTCGGCAAGAAAGAAGACAATTCAAAGAAAGAAGGAAAAAGGCAACTCACTATGGGCGGGGGGTTGGCGCGAGAGTACGGCTCCTTGCCGAACCGCCAATCCTCCAGGAGCTTGTTGTCCAAGAGGTAGTTCACCATGTAGGCCACCTCCTCATGAGGCATGTCCTTGGTGCACATCCGACTCGGGTCACGGTGCCTGCTCATTTGGCATATCATGTGGGGGCGACCTTGGAGCGGGAGGACTCGGCGCGCCATGAAGGCTGCCAGCAGGTCTGGACCAGTCAAGCCCTCCGACTGCGTCAGCACTCGGAGTCGCGTGATGGCGCCGGCTCCCGCAGGCGTCAGCGACTTAGCCCGGTACGACCAGTTGGGCAGTCTCCCAGCCGGCGGGCCGGCTTTGAAACCCGGCAGGTTGACCCAATCGCCCCTCGCAAAGACGCTCTTGACGTAGAAGTACGAGTGCTGCCACATCTTCACCGAATTTATCAGCTTGATGGTGGGGAAGGGGTTGTCGGCCCCCAATCTCCGCACGGCGATGAAGGCGCCGCATTGAGCCGGCACGTCTGCAGCCTGGGTGCCGAGCTTGGAGAAGAAGAACTCCCCCCAGAGCTCGAGGGTGGGGAGGACTCCGAGGAAGCCTTCGCACAAAGCCACGAAGGCGGACAGCAGCACCACCGTATTAGGCGTGAGGTGGTGCGGCTGGAGGCCGTAGAACTCTAGAAAAGAGCGGAAGAAGCTGCTCGCCGGCAGCCCCAATCCGCGCAGGCAGGGCGAGCGGAAGATGACCCGCTCGCGCTCCTCCGGCGCAGGGGAAATCTCCCCCTCCGGCGCAAGACGCACCCGCACGTGATCTTCGTCGGGGAGCCGACGAGTCTTGCGGAGGAACTCGATCTGGTCGTCATGCACTTCTGAGCCGTCCCAGGTGCCGAAATGCACTGAGGGAGGCGTGGCGGCAGAGGAAGAACTCATCGTGAGCTGATCGCCGCGACGTTCGGCAAAGCTTGGGCGCGCGGCGGTGCAAGGAAGAAGAAGAAGGAGAAGAGCAAGGAGTAGTGGGAAGGAGGGGCGTGCGTGCTCTGCCGCGCCCCCCTCCTCCCCCTACTTATAGCCTCATGGGCTGCGAAGCCAAGGGGGTGAGCATGGGATTTACTGCGACCATGACCCCCACGTTTCCACGACAAAGTTACTGCACGCAGTAACTTCACAAGAATCCCAACTGTTTGCACGGGCCACAGCGGATTCGCTCGAGGGCCGAGGCGCGGTAGTGGCGGGCCCCTCCTACGAGCCTGTCCTATCACACACGTAGGCTGGCGGACTAGCCCGGCCGCGCGTTGCCACGTGACGGGCCCAGAACGGGCGGCGGCCTGGAAGCTTAGCCGCCACGCTACTTGGATCCCGCCAAGACGTTCGAAATACTGCTGAGGCTTCTCGGCCGATCGTCCGCGACGCCTCATCAGCTTCGGGGACTACTGTTGGAGTAATGGGCCACGGGTAGGCAAACCCGAGCCCCAGAACCTTTCAAGACATCGGGGCAGACTGTGCCCCTCCGAACCCCAGGACAAAGAGTCCCGGGGACGACTTCAAGATAAGACGACTCCTGTCTGGCGACTTCTAGAGAAGCTGGCTTTGGGGAGTCGGCCCGCGACTCCAACAAACCCCATGCCCTCACCAGGGGCAGGACGGGACCGGGAGTGGCTATAGTCAAGCCCACTCCCATCCCTTACCAGGGGCAGGCATGGCTACAGCACGCCGCACCCAGAAAGATCTCCGTGCGGCATGGTACTGTTGTCGTGCCGGCCCTGACATCAGCACCAAAGGACCGAATCCTGCGCCCACGACGGCTTGTCTGTACGACCCTGGGGCGGCGGGTCCCACCAGCCAGTGGGACCCCAGGAGACGGCAAGTGCACCCCCCCGTCGGACCCGTTGGGAGTCTGCCCCCGAGAGTCGGCCAGATCCTCCCCCGGGGCCCACGCGCCATTAATCAGATGTGACGGAGAATGGCAATAGTGATCGCCCGCCAGGCGGCGGGGCTGTTACCACGACTCCATGACCAAGCCCATGTCATCAGAAGCATGGCTACAGTAATCAGCAGCCGGCAAGACCCGCCCGCGGCGGACGCGGCCTGTCGGCTCCATACCTAGCTAGTCGGCGGGGCCCACCAGTCGGCGGGCCCCAGCAGTCGGCGGGCCCCAGCAGTCGACGGAGAAGATGGAGGCCGGAGACACTGACGGCTGGGCACGCGTCCAGCCATATTACCATTGTACCCCTAGGGGTAGGCCTATATAAACCCCCAGGGCACCCATGCAAAGGGTTGGAATCCATTAGCTCTAGACCAGATCACATAGAAGGGAGAGAGCTAGCTGTGCCCTCTCCTACCTCCAGAAAATAGCTCTAGGAGCAATAGTGTAAACACTTTGCCATAGTGATCATGCGGAGACCCCGCAGAGCAGCAGTAGGGGTATTATCTCCCCAGAGAGCCCTGAAGCTGGGTAAGATTCGCCGGCGTGCATGTCTACGCCTCATCCCGTTTCCAGGCACCGGCGACGTTCTACTCGCCCCCACCATGATAAGCCATCCTTTGGCATATGTCGCACCCAACCCCCGACGATATGCTTCAACTGTGGGGGGCCTAGTCACTATGTGGGAAACTGTGTGAAATCCAAAGCATGTTTTATTTGCCAGCAAAATCACAATGTCAACAATTGTGCTGCTTGGACCAAAATTCAACCATCTGCTACTTTCTTTGGGAGTGGTGCTAGTGGTGCTAGTGGTGCCAAAATTCAACCATCTGCTACCAAAATTCACTACTATAGGATGCTGCATGCTAACACAACACTACGATAAGAGACCCTTCGATGAAACTGTGTGCGATGCAATAATCACAAACGGTGGTGTAAAAAACCCGTCAAAGAAGGTGCAAAACGTTTGCGATGGAGGATGCATCAAACACGGTTCATATTTTAGTTGCGTATGCGATGCAAGGCATATGGTTCAGTTTTAACTGTTTGTGATGAGGAGGAACAAAATAAATGGGCAGCCAGATGAAGGTGCATGCGATATACAGCATACGTTTCACTCGGATGAACTGTTTGTGATTAGGCAACACAAAAGAAACGGTCAGCCAGATCAAGGTGTGTGTGATATACGGCATGCGGTTCACTCAGGTGAACTGTTGGCATTGAGACTAGAGAACAGAAACGGTTCAATATATCAAGATGTGTGTGATACGCAACAAACAGGTGTGTAATCAGAAATGTGTGCGAAGACCGTAATAACACAGATGATTGCTTCTAATAAGACGTATGTGATATGCTTTGTCTATGCAACATCTATTGTCCATTGGGGGACGGGCGGTCATCCGTATACGCCATAAGGATGCGAAGAGGCATCCTATATCAGCAAGGACTAGTTGTTCCACCAGTAGCTCATGTAAGAGAACTCTCAAGTTAAGTGTGCTCAGGCTGGAGCAGCCATCGTATGGGTGACTGGATGGGAAGTTGTGTTGATGTTAAATTAACTGATAGGATGGGTCATATCTGTCAAATTAAATGACTGACATGACCCATCCCATGGTTAATTTAACCTTGAGGTCCTTGTTTATTATTATTTTTATTTTTAACACATGTTAAAGAAGGTCTACCGCATTACTTTTTGAGAATGTGCGATATGTGGCATACAATTGATCCATCCGTCCTGTTTGTGATGGAATAAGCCGTGTGTGTTGTGGGCAAACGCTTGCTAGTATTTGATAACCCACAAGTATAGGGGATCACAACAGTTTTCGAGGGTAGAGTATTCAACCCAAATTTATAGATTCGACACAAGGGGAGCCAAAGAATATTTGAAGGTATTAGCAGCTGAGTTGTCAATTCAACCACACCTGAAGATTAATTATCTGCAGCAAGTAATCAGTAGCAAAGTAATATGCTGGTTTGATAGTGGTGATAGCAGCAATAGTAATGGTAATAGTGATAGCAGTAATTTTGTAGCAAGTGTAACAGTGATGATAGCAGTAGTAACTTAGCAAGAACAATATAAGATAAATTTGTAGGCATTGGATCGGTGACTTGTTGGATGATATTCATCATGAGACAGTTATAACCTAGGGCGATACGGCACTAGCTCCGGTTCGTCAATATAATGTAGGCATGTATTCCGTAAATAGTCATACGTGCTTATGGAAAGAACTTGCATGACATATTTTGTCCTACCCTCCTATGGCAGCGGGGTACATATTGGAAACTAAGGGATATTAAGGCATCCTTTTAATAGAGAACCAGAACAAAGCATTAACACATAGTGAATACATGAACCCCTCAAACCGGCTACCACGACCAGGGCCACGCCTCCGGAATATTGTCACTCTGGGGTTGCCGGATCATAACACATAGTAGGTGACTATTGTTGGGGAACGTTGCAGAAAACAAAAATTTTCCTACTCGTTTCACCAAGATCATCTAGGAGTTCATCTAGCAACGAGTCATTGGATGCATCTACATACCTTTGTAGATCGCGCACGGAAGCGTTCAAAAGAACGGTGATGATGTTGTCACACCCTAGCTAGTCATGCATTAGAGTGTTGCATCATGTTTACTCTTTCATCAGAAACTTGAAATGGGGATGACAGAACCCCCAGTCCCCTCTGAAACCAACTAGGGTTACTAAAATAATTTTTCAATGAACCTGAAATGCCCTTCTAAAATGCCCATCATTTTTGCCTTGGTTCAGAACCTCTGCCAAAAGTGGTGCACATTTTTCTAGGCCATCCTAGGGTTTTTGAATTAAATCATAGATATTTGAATTTGGGCATTTAAAATAATATAAAATATTTAAATGCTCAAATATCTCCAAACTAAAATGTTTCATGTTGGAAATAATCCAACTATGGACCAGGAGTAGTTTGGTGATTTTTGGAGTTGCCTAGGTATTTTATTTAATTCAACAAAGTTGCAGTATATTAAATAAAACAGAAAACAGAAAAATAAATAAAAGGAGTAGACTTACCTGGACCTACCTGCCCAGCCCAGCCGGCCCAGCACTGTGCTGGCCCGTGCCAGCCAGCTGCTTCCCCTTGCCAGAGCAGGCAGGGAGGTGAGCATGGCGCGCCCGAGCTCGCCACGCACCACCCAGCCTCTCTGCATCGCCCTGGTCGCCGTTGCGCCGCGTGGATCGTCTTCTGGTCGTCGCCCCGACCTCGCCGACACCCCATTCACTCTCCCCCGGCTCTCCCTCGCTCTCTCTCCCGCCGACCGAACACCACCGTCGCCGCCGTTCGCCATAACCGTCGTCTCCGACCACCCCTCGCTCCCCCGACCAGCTCAGGAGCTCCGCCTCGACTCCCTCTTCCTCCCCACCGCTCCACGGGTCCCCGGAAGCCCTGCATCGCCGCCACGTCGCCGTTCCCCTCTTCGGACTCCGACCACCGTCGCCGTCAAATTCGTCGTCTCCGGCGCGTCCCCGAGCCCGCTTCGACGCCCACTGCAACCGCGGTGAGCCCCCGGAGCGTTTCCCCCTTCTTCCCTGGTCTCTCCCGACCCCTAGGCCCTAGCTCCACCTCGACCGAGAGCTCCACGCCGCCGGCGATGTCGCCGTCGTGGCCACGGTCGCCGTAGCGCCCAACCGAGCACACCATCGTGCTCCACACATCACCAGGAGCACGTAGAACGCACCAACGCCTCCCCAAACCCCCTGCAACACTGATCCCGACCGCACCCGAACTCCGGCCGCCGCAGCCGAGCTCGCCGCCGTCGACTCCGGCCACCCCGACCCCAACGGGCTCCGCCAAGAGATGCGGGTTGTCCTCAGCTCCACCCCGGTGGCCTCCGCGGTCCATTTGGTGGCCGAAACGACCAAAACCACTCTCGCCGCCGCGCTAATGGTCGCCGCCGGCCAGAACTCCGGCGGGCTGACGTGGCCTAGTTAATTAGTCACTAACCCCCCCACCTACTGACGCTGACAAGTGGGCCCCAGGGCTTAGTCAAAGCTAACCAGCCCGGGTCAACGCGGGATTAGCCCCTGTGTCACTGACGTGTGGACCCCACACGTCAGGTTTGACCCGAGCCAGCCCTGTTGACCTGCTGATGCCACTGTGACGTCAGGCTGACGCAGTAATTGAATTTCTGGATTTAATTTAAATCAGGAAATTCCAGAATATTAATTAAACTTCAAAAATTCATAACTTTTATTCTGTAACTCCAAATTGGACAAATTATATATGAAAAATGATCAGAAAAATTCAATCTATCCATCTGTACTACTTTCATGCATGATCAAACAAGTTAACTTGATGTTTTAAGCAGAACAAGAAAAGGCACTTTAAAAGGCCATATTTGAATTTGGAATTTGAATCTTTGATTCAAATTTGTTCAAACACTTCTGGCTTTAGTTGCATTAGCCCAACACACTCATATTGCCATGTTTCATGCATGCATCATATTGTTGCACATTGTTTGGTGATGCTTGTATATCGATGTCCTTTGCGACAGGTTCTGTTCCCGAGGAGTACCGTGATTACCCTAACGAAGAACCGTATCCGTGCATCGAACCATCAGGCAAGCAACCAACCATTTGATCATATCGATACAATCCCATGTTCTCGCTCCTGCTCTCTTTTACTGCATTAAGACAACGCGATTCAAACTGCTGTGTGCTACGGTAGTTGAACCCATTTCCTCTGCATGACCTGTCATTGCCACAGTAACTAGATGAAACCCACTAGCATGTGTAGGAGTTGATTGAGCCCTATGTATGTGTTGTTCCTACCTTGCTATGCCTGCTATGCTTAGAGTCGTGTCAGGTCTGGTTCATCTGGGTGATGGGCTAGAGTGAAATGATTATGTCGGTAATGAGAGTGGTGTGGTGAACACGATTTGGTAAAGGTATCGATGAGAGGCCATGTAGGAGTACATGGTGGGTTGTTTCATTGAAGCCGACCTTAAGCACTGAGATCTGTATGTGTGATTTAAGAATCAGCTACTACCATGCATTGGGCCCGAAACCAATGGACCCTCTCGGCTTCTTATTCACCCTAGTTCTCCGTCCAGGAGTTGCAAGTAGTTTCTGGTGTTTGTAGCCTACTGGAGGCCGTGGACAGCGCTGACCGTAGGGGTGGGCTGTGATGCGGTAGGTACGTGGCACGGTGTACCGAATACCCGTTAGGTATCTCGGGAACCCTGTTCACATCGTTCGGGGCCGTATGGGAAACCTCGGCCGGACTCCCTGCGGATGGAACCTGAATAGGCGATAAACCTGGACTGGAGGCTTAGGTGATTAGGTAGGTCGTGGCCGACACCCACGTTGGGCTTCCGCTTGAAGGTTGCCGAGTACATGTCGTGTAAACGACGGTAAGTGGTGAGAGCGTGTATGAAGAAGTACCCCCTGCAGGGTTAACATGATCTATTCGAATAGCCGCGTCCGCGGTAAAGGACTACTTGGTTGCCTATACAGTTCATAGACAAGTAAATGGAAACTGATAAAAGCCTCAAGATAAGTGTGAGTGCCGAGGATGGCTCTTCCGTAGGAAGACGGAGGTGGATCCTCGGTAGTGTATTGAAGTGGTGAATAGTGGACTCGTGTGCGCAAAACTATTTCAAGTTGGAGTATCGTAGGATAGTCTAGCCAAGAGTCAAAGCTGGCTTGCTGCAATAACTCCACCAACCCTTCTTGATACTATGCATGTATGTAGGATCTGATGTAAGTCTTGCTGAGTACCTTTGTACTCATGTTGCTATAATCTACATTTTTACAGAAGACGCTGCAACCCCTTCTGATGGGTTCTATGTAGACGTTGACATCAACGAGTAGGCTAAAGACCCAGGTGGTGACCCTGAGCTTGTGATGGACCACGTAGTATAGTTAGGCTTCCAAGCCTCTTTTATTTTACTAGTTGTCTGTACCCAGACAAAGTACTTCCGCTGTTGGCTTGTATGACTGTATGACTTGTATGTTGGGTCGTGAGACCCGTACCTTTGTGTATGTTATGTATGGCTCCCTGAGCCTTAAATAAAGTACTTGTGTCATAGAGTCATGTTGTGATGCTTCGTTGTATTTGCACATATCGAGCATATTGTGTGTATGATTGAAATGCTTGGTATGTGTGGGATCTGACCATCTAGTTGTTTATCTTTAGTAGCCTCTCTTACCGGGAAATGTCTCCTAGTGTTACCGCTGAGCCATGGTAGCTTGCTACTGCTCTGGAACACTTAGGCTGGCCGGCATGTGTCCTTCTTCGTTCCTGTGTCTGTCCCTTCGGGGAAATGTCACGCTTTGAGTACCGGAGTCCTGTTAGCCCGCTACAGCCCGGTTTACCGGAGTCCTGCTAGCCCAGTGCTACAGCCCGGACCCACTTGCTGATGACCGACACGTTCGAAGCTGGGTCATGGATGCCTGTCCCTGTAAGTCTGTGCCACTTTGGGTTTACGACTAGTCATGTCAGCCCGGGCTCTTTATCATATGGATGCTAGCGACACTATCATATACGTGAGCCAAAAGGCGCAAACGGTCCCGGGAAAAGGTAAGACGACACCCGTGGGGATACCGTGCGTGAGGCCGCAAAGTGATATGAGGTGTTACCAGCTAGATCGATGTGACATCGAGTCGGGGTCCTGACAGCGTTGGCATCAGAGCCGGACTGCCTGTAGGTTCTCCAAGCCAAACTGGTCGATGTTGAGTCTAGAAATTCTTTAGTTATATGTAGGGGAATTGTTTGTGGGTTGGAACGTAAGGCTCTTTTTACTCCTTATACCTTATGACTTTCTGATCTGAGTCAGTCCATTCTTCCACCGGGGGTTAAGGAATTAGGATCTGTTCTCTCTATCAGGTTCACGTGTTACTAATCAGTAGTACCTTATAAGTTTGATGGTTATCAGCCTAGTTCAGTTCTACTACCACATTATGTTGTTAGAATGGTTTCAGAACTTTGATATGATGATGTTGAGTGTGTACGAAATCCTTTGTCAAATGTCTCAAAATCCTTTTTGAGCATTTACAGCTGTTATGCTGCCGAAATTTTGCTAGAAATTCTAATGCCTTTGCATTATAATTGTGCTTTCAGATGGCCACTCGCGACCTCAATCAAGTGGTTCGCCTGACTCGATGCCTAGATGTACCCGGCCATACTGCTAAGTTGGTCAGGGTAATGACTGAGGCTGGATACCGCTGGTATCCCGAGTACACGGTCGAAGAGCAATTCCGAGATTTTAATCAAAGCCAGTATCTCTGCACTGTCAGGATATTTCCATCTTATCCTGGATCCACTGAGCCTCTTCACTGCTCCTATGGACTCGGGGTTACTATCGAGATGGCTGTGCAGGATGCCGCCTACTCTATGATGACCATTATGCGAGTCAGATCTGGTCTATTTCGGGACTCTGACTTCCGGTATATGCCAGGATCACTTCCGGGAGCACAAGGGTATCTCCAGGCTATCTATGCTGACTCCACTCAGGAGGATTCACGGACTCGCACCACTGCTGAGATGCTCGAGGATAAGGACCGTGAAAATCGGGCCTTAAGGTTAGAGCTCTTCAATACCCGTGCTGACCACTGGGCCACTTTGACTCGGTTCGCACCGGCAGTGCAAGCTGGATATTCAGATATGCGCGATCTCTATCCTGTGAGATCTGCTCTGCCGGACGTGATGGTTTGGCGTGATGTAGGAGGCATCACCCCACCTCGCGGTCCCCGCAGGCCACCGTTTGCTGGTCCAAGGCCTCATCCTAGCCCCTATGGTCCACAAGCTCCGCGAGATCGTCTGTTTCCGGATGAACATGTTGAGCTTCCAGGCTATGGAGGTGACTTCTACGAGGACTACTACGGATCGGTCTGAGTTAGTGGTAGTACCACTAGTTCGCACTAGCTGTGTCGTCTATCGTCCCGCGTGACTCGTGGGTTATGACCTAGTTTGTACTCTTTCCGGAGGTGTAGAAAAATAATGTATAGGAGCTTGGAATGCCTCCGATGAGATGTAATCCTTTTCTCACCGTAATAGTACTTTGTTTGGTCTTGTACTAAACCTTGTATGGTGTGTATGACGATGGAATAAAGAAGCAGTTTCTGTATCTACCATGTCATACGGATGATCATCTTGCATTCCGAGTTATTTCTTACATTATGTATCCCATGTCGGAATTTCATCATTCTGACTAAATCATTGTCTTGTTTACCTAGGATGGTCAACACGCGCGCCAACCCTGCTTCCCAAGAGCAGGCCGAAGGCAGTGAAGCCAGGAATGAAAATCTGCCTCATCCTCCTTCACTAGCCGAGGTGATGATGGAAGCTGAGAGAAACAAGCGGGAGACAAACCGTTTGTTGGAGCGTATTGAACAGAATACAGCACACCATCAGAGGGCTAACGTGGTGTCACTCAGTGATTTTATCAAATTGCATCCACCCACGTTCCACCACTCCGTCGAGCCTCTCGACGCTGATGACTGGCTTCGCAGTATCTCTCACAAGCTGCGTTCCGCGCTGGTAGCGGAGGCTGACAAGGTCACCTTTGCCGCATATCATCTTGAAGGCCCCGCCAGTCTATGGTGGGAGAATTATGGAGCTATGCGCCCAGCAGGCCATGTCACAACTTGGGCTGAGTTCAGTGAGGCTTTCCGTGAACATCACATTCCGGAGGGTCTCATGGACCGTAAACGTGAAGAATTTTGCAGTTTCACCCAAGGCCGACTTTCTGTGGATGTCTATAGCAGAGAGTTCGGTAATCTCGCCCGGTATGCAACTGAGGAAGTGTCTACTGACGCCAAGAAGCAAGCAAGGTTCCGTAAGGGCCTTAGTCCTGAGCTTCGCCGCGACCTCCGTCTGCATGAGTGCACATCTTTTTCGAAACTTGTCAACAAAGCCATCAGTGCTGAAACTGGTCAGACTGACTATGACGCAACACGCAAGCATGGACGTGACACGGGTTCCTCATCCGGTGCTGGTCCTCAGAAGCGCCGCGTGTGGGTACCCAACACCGCCCTGCCACCCAGGTTCACACCGAGGCCATCTTTCCAGGCGCCTCGCCCCGCTCAACAGTCTGTACCGGCCAAGCCCTATGGGGGTCCAACCAATAATGCTCCTCCACGTACCAGTTCCGTGACTTGTTTCAAGTGTGGGGAATCTGGTCACTATATGCGGGAGTGCCCCCAGACCAACCCCAATCAATCTGCTAAAGCTGTTGGCCGTGGCAAGCCGACAGGGAAAGTATTCCACGCTAAACCGGTCACCGCTTCACGTGGCCAGGTCAATTGTATCTCTGCCGAAGAAGCTCAAGAAGATCCCAACGTCGTTCTCGGTACGCTTCTTGTTAATTGCCACCCGGCATCTGTTCTTTTCGATACAGGAGCCTCTCATTCTTTTATATCTGAAAATTATGCTCGTTTGCATAACGTTGCATTCTGTGACTTGCCATCCTCCATGGTAATTCAAACTCCGGGATCCAAATGGCAAACTTCTAGAGTAAGCCATGGAAATGAAATCCAAGTCGATAGACTTGTTTTCCTCGCATCTTTGATAGCCCTTAAATCTTCAGATATTAATATCATTTTGGGTATGGACTGGATGTCAGCTCATCAAGCCAAAATTGATTGCTTCTCTAGGACTGTTCAACTCACCCATCCTTCGGGGAAGATAGTCAATGTTTTGACTCGAATAGCCAAGCGACAATTATATTCTCTTAACGCCAGCCCTTTGCCAGACCTTGAGGACGTTCCGGTAGTCCGTGACTTCCCGGATGTCTTTCCAGAGGAATTGCCAGGTGTTCCACCTGACAGGGATGTTGAGTTCGTAATAGACCTCATTCCAGGAACCGTTCCGATTGCTAGAAGACCTTATAAGATGGCACCCCTAGAACTAGCCGAGCTTAAGAAACAACTCGATGAATCCTTGAAAAAGGGTTTCATCCGACCTAGTTCATCTCCGTGGGCTTGCCCCGTTCTATTCGTCAAGAAGAAGGATGGTACGGACCGGATGGTTGTAGATTACCGACCTGTCAATTTGGTCACAATCAAAAACAAATATCCACTTCCCAGGATCAACGACCTGTATGATCAGCTCGCTGGATCCTCAGTCTTCTCCAAGATGGATTTGAGGTTGGGCTACCATCAAATCAAAATCAGAAACGGGGACATTCCTAAAACGGCCTTTGTTACTCGTTATGGCCAATACGAGTACACCGTCATGTCCTTCGGATTAACCAACGCTCCAGCCACCTTTTCTCGGTTAATGAACTCAATCTTCATGGAGTATTTGGATAAATTCGTCGTAGTTTATCTCGATGATATACTCATCTACTCCAAGAACAAGGAAGAACATGCCGAACATCTAAGGCTAGTGTTGAAGAAACTTCGAGAGCATCGCCTTTATGCCAAATTTTCAAAATGTGAATTCTGGTTGTCAGAAGTGACCTATCTGGGTCATGTAATATCTGGTAAAGGTATTGCTGTTAACCCTGAGCGAGTTCAAGCCGTCCTTGATTGGACTCCACCTGAATCGGTCAAGCAAGTTCGGAGTTTTCTGGGCTTAGCGAGCTATTGTCGTCGCTTTGTCGAGAACTTCTCCAAAGTTGCCAAACCTCTAACCGAACTCCTCAAGAAAGATAAGAAGTTCGAATGGACTCCACAATGTGAGCACAGCTTTCAGGAACTGAAAAGACGCCTGACTTCTGCTCCCGTGCTGGTACCGCCAGACTTCTCCAAGGACTTTGTTATCTACTGCGACGCCTCGCGACAAGGACTAGGTTGCATTCTCATGCAAGATCGACACGTAATTGCTTACGCTTCACGGCAATTGCACCCACATGAGGAGAATTATCCTACTCATGATTTAGAACTTGCAGCCGTAGTCTATGCACTTAAGACCTGGCGACATTACCTCCTCGGTAATCGTTGCGAAATATTCACTGATCACCAAAGTCTGAAGTACATCTTCACCCAACCGGATCTGAATCTCAGGCAAAGACGTTGGGTTGAATTGATCACAGACTTCGACTTAGGAATAACCTACACCCCAGGGAAAGCCAACGTCATGGCTGATGCGCTAAGTCGTAAATCTTATTGTAACAACCTGATGTTACAACAAAGTCAACCGCTTCTCCATGAGGAATTTCGAAAGCTTAACCTTCACATTGTTCCTCAAGGTTTTCTCTCCACCTTGGTGGCAAAACCTACCCTTACGGATCAAATTATCAAAGCACAGAAGGTAGATCCGGGAATCTCCCGCATCAAGAGGAACATTCAGAAAGGAATTGCGAATTGCTTCTCCGTTAATGATCAAGGAGTCGTATACTTCGGGGATCGACTAGTGGTTCCCAAGGTGCGCAACCTGAGGCGATTGATCCTTAAGGAAGCTCATGAATCTCCTCTCACCATTCATCCCGGTAGCACAAAAATGTATCAGGACCTACGCCAGAGGTTCTGGTGGACTAGGATGAAGAGAGAAATTGCTCAGTATATTGCCAATTGCGACGTCTGCCGTCGTGTAAAAGCAGAGCATCAACGGCCTGCTGGCACCCTTCAACCATTAGCTATTCCTGAATGGAAATGGGATAAAATTGGTATGGATTTCATTACCGGTTTTCCCAGGACCAAAAGAGGGAATAATGCTATTTTCGTCGTGGTCGATCGTCTTTCCAAAGTAGCTCATTTCTTACCTGTTCGTGAGAGTATAACCGCTAGCCAGCTGGCAGACTTATACATCTCCCGAATAGTGTCCCTCCATGGTGTTCCTTTGGAAATCAATTCGGATCGAGGAAGTCTTTTCACCTCTCGATTTTGGGAAAGTTTCCAAAATGCTATGGGAACTCGTCTCTCCTTTAGCACCGCTTTCCACCCTCAGTCAAGTGGTCAAGTGGAACGCGTCAATCAGATTCTAGAAGACATGCTTCGAGCCTCTGTTATCTCGTTCGGAATGGACTGGGAGAAGTGCCTTCCATTTGCCGAATTCGCTTACAACAACAGCTATCAATCTAGCTTGGGTAAAGCCCCTTTTGAAGTTCTCTATGGACGACGATGTCGAACACCCCTTAACTGGTCAGAGACCGGGGAAAGACAATTCTTTGGCCCGGATATGATTCAGGAAGCAGAAGAACAAGTTCGTATCGTTCGTGAAAAGTTGAAAACAGCCCAATCCCGTCAAAAGAGTCAATATGACCGAAAACATAAGGCTATGACTTTCGAGGTTGACGAGAAGGCTTATCTTCGGGTCACCCCTCTGAAGGGAACCCATCGTTTCGGTATCAAAGGCAAATTGGCTCCTCGTTACATTGGACCTTTTCGCATTCTTGCCAAACGAGGAGAAGTTGCCTACCAGTTGGAACTACCTCCGCACCTCTCCAGAGTTCACGATGTCTTCCACGTTTCTCAACTCAGGCGTTGCTTCTCGGATCCTATCCGTGAAGTGGACCACGAAACGCTTGATCTCCAAGATGATCTTACATATCGAGAGTACCCCATTCGTATCCTCGATCAGGCCGAGCGTACCACCCGACGTCATAATATCAAGTTTCTCAAAGTTCAATGGTCGCACCATTCTGAAGATGAAGCAACTTGGGAAAGGGAGGATCGTCTTCGACTTGAATATCCCGCCTTCTTCTCGGAGGAACCCAAATCTCGGGACGAGATTCTTTTGAGTGGGGGTGAGTTGTCACACCCTAGCTAGTCATGCATTAGAGTGTTGCATCATGTTTACTCTTTCATCAGAAACTTGAAATGGGGATGACAGAACCCCCAGTCCCCTCTGAAACCAACTAGGGTTACTAAAATAATTTTTCAATGAACCTGAAATGCCCTTCTAAAATGCCCATCATTTTTGCCTTGGTTCAGAACCTCTGCCAAAAGTGGTGCACATTTTTCTAGGCCATCCTAGGGTTTTTGAATTAAATCATAGATATTTGAATTTGGGCATTTAAAATAATATAAAATATTTAAATGCTCAAATATCTCCAAACTAAAATGTTTCATGTTGGAAATAATCCAACTATGGACCAGGAGTAGTTTGGTGATTTTTGGAGTTGCCTAGGTATTTTATTTAATTCAACAAAGTTGCAGTATATTAAATAAAAACAGAAAACAGAAAAATAAATAAAAGGAGTAGACTTACCTGGACCTACCTGCCCAGCCCAGCCGGCCCAGCACTGTGCTGGCCCGTGCCAGCCAGCTGCTTCCCCTTGCCAGAGCAGGCAGGGAGGTGAGCATGGCGCGCCCGAGCTCGCCACGCACCACCCAGCCTCTCTGCATCGCCCTGGTCGCCGTTGCGCCGCGTGGATCGTCTTCTGGTCGTCGCCCCGACCTCGCCGACACCCCATTCACTCTCCCCCGGCTCTCCCTCGCTCTCTCTCCCGCCGACCGAACACCACCGTCGCCGCCGTTCGCCATAACCGTCGTCTCCGACCACCCCTCGCTCCCCCGACCAGCTCAGGAGCTCCGCCTCGACTCCCTCTTCCTCCCCACCGCTCCACGGGTCCCCGGAAGCCCTGCATCGCCGCCACGTCGCCGTTCCCCTCTTCGGACTCCGACCACCGTCGCCGTCAAATTCGTCGTCTCCGGCGCGTCCCCGAGCCCGCTTCGACGCCCACTGCAACCGCGGTGAGCCCCCGGAGCGTTTCCCCCTTCTTCCCTGGTCTCTCCCGACCCCTAGGCCCTAGCTCCACCTCGACCGAGAGCTCCACGCCGCCGGCGATGTCGCCGTCGTGGCCACGGTCGCCGTAGCGCCCAACCGAGCACACCATCGTGCTCCACACATCACCAGGAGCACGTAGAACGCACCAACGCCTCCCCAAACCCCCTGCAACACTGATCCCGACCGCACCCGAACTCCGGCCGCCGCAGCCGAGCTCGCCGCCGTCGACTCCGGCCACCCCGACCCCAACGGGCTCCGCCAAGAGATGCGGGTTGTCCTCAGCTCCACTCCGGTGGCCTCCGCGGTCCATTTGGTGGCCGAAACGACCAAAACCACTCTCGCCGCCGCGCTAATGGTCGCCGCCGGCCAGAACTCCGGCGGGCTGACGTGGCCTAGTTAATTAGTCACTAACCCCCCCACCTACTGACGCTGACAAGTGGGCCCCAGGGCTTAGTCAAAGCTAACCAGCCCGGGTCAACGCGGGATTAGCCCCTGTGTCACTGACGTGTGGACCCCACACGTCAGGTTTGACCCGAGCCAGCCCTGTTGACCTGCTGATGCCACTGTGACGTCAGGCTGACGCAGTAATTGAATTTCTGGATTTAATTTAAATCAGGAAATTCCAGAATATTAATTAAACTTCAAAAATTCATAACTTTTATTCTGTAACTCCAAATTGGACAAATTATATATGAAAAATGATCAGAAAAATCCAATCTATCCATCTGTACTACTTTCATGCATGATCAAACAAGTTAACTTGATGTTTTAAGCAGAACAAGAAAAGGCACTTTAAAAGGCCATATTTGAATTTGGAATTTGAATCTTTGATTCAAATTTGTTCAAACACTTCTGGCTTTAGTTGCATTAGCCCAACACACTCATATTGCCATGTTTCATGCATGCATCATATTGTTGCACATTGTTTGGTGATGCTTGTATATCGATGTCCTTTGCGACAGGTTCTGTTCCCGAGGAGTACCGTGATTACCCTAACGAAGAACCGTATCCGTGCATCGAACCATCAGGCAAGCAACCAACCATTTGATCATATCGATACAATCCCATGTTCTCGCTCCTGCTCTCTTTTACTGCATTAAGACAACGCGATTCAAACTGCTGTGTGCTACGGTAGTTGAACCCATTTCCTCTGCATGACCTGTCATTGCCACAGTAACTAGATGAAACCCACTAGCATGTGTAGGAGTTGATTGAGCCCTATGTATGTGTTGTTCCTACCTTGCTATGCCTGCTATGCTTAGAGTCGTGTCAGGTCTGGTTCATCTGGGTGATGGGCTAGAGTGAAATGATTATGTCGGTAATGAGAGTGGTGTGGTGAACACGATTTGGTAAAGGTATCGATGAGAGGCCATGTAGGAGTACATGGTGGGTTGTTTCATTGAAGCCGACCTTAAGCACTGAGATCTGTATGTGTGATTTAAGAATCAGCTACTACCATGCATTGGGCCCGAAACCAATGGACCCTCTCGACTTCTTATTCACCCTAGTTCTCCGTCCAGGAGTTGCAAGTAGTTTCTGGTGTTTGTAGCCTACTGGAGGCCGTGGACAGCGCTGACCGTAGGGGTGGGCTGTGATGCGGTAGGTACGTGGCACGGTGTACCGAATACCCGTTAGGTATCTCGGGAACCCTGTTCACATCGTTCGGGGCCGTATGGGAAACCTCGGCCGGACTCCCTGCGGATGGAACCTGAATAGGCGATAAACCTGGACTGGAGGCTTAGGTGATTAGGTAGGTCGTGGCCGACACCCACGTTGGGCTTCCGCTTGAAGGTTGCCGAGTACATGTCGTGTAAACGACGGTAAGTGGTGAGAGCGTGTATGAAGAAGTACCCCCTGCAGGGTTAACATGATCTATTCGAATAGCCGCGTCCGCGGTAAAGGACTACTTGGTTGCCTATACAGTTCATAGACAAGTAAATGGAAACTGATAAAAGCCTCAAGATAAGTGTGAGTGCCGAGGATGGCTCTTCCGTAGGAAGACGGAGGTGGATCCTCGGTAGTGTATTGAAGTGGTGAATAGTGGACTCGTGTGCGCAAAACTATTTCAAGTTGGAGTATCGTAGGATAGTCTAGCCAAGAGTCAAAGCTGGCTTGCTGCAATAACTCCACCAACCCTTCTTGATACTATGCATGTATGTAGGATCTGATGTAAGTCTTGCTGAGTACCTTTGTACTCATGTTGCTATAATCTACATTTTTACAGAAGACGCTGCAACCCCTTCTGATGGGTTCTATGTAGACGTTGACATCAACGAGTAGGCTAAAGACCCAGGTGGTGACCCTGAGCTTGTGATGGACCACGTAGTATAGTTAGGCTTCCAAGCCTCTTTTATTTTACTAGTTGTCTGTACCCAGACAAAGTACTTCCGCTGTTGGCTTGTATGACTGTATGACTTGTATGTTGGGTCGTGAGACCCGTACCTTTGTGTATGTTATGTATGGCTCCCTGAGCCTTAAATAAAGTACTTGTGTCATAGAGTCATGTTGTGATGCTTCGTTGTATTTGCACATATCGAGCATATTGTGTGTATGATTGAAATGCTTGGTATGTGTGGGATCTGACCATCTAGTTGTTTATCTTTAGTAGCCTCTCTTACCGGGAAATGTCTCCTAGTGTTACCGCTGAGCCATGGTAGCTTGCTACTGCTCTGGAACACTTAGGCTGGCCGGCATGTGTCCTTCTTCGTTCCTGTGTCTGTTCCTTCGGGGAAATGTCACGCTTTGAGTACCGGAGTCCTGTTAGCCCGCTACAGCCCGGTTTACCGGAGTCCTGCTAGCCCAGTGCTACAGCCCGGACCCACTTGCTGATGACCGACACGTTCGAAGCTGGGTCATGGATGCCTGTCCCTGTAAGTCTGTGCCACTTTGGGTTTACGACTAGTCATGTCAGCCCGGGCTCTTTATCATATGGATGCTAGCGACACTATCATATACGTGAGCCAAAAGGCGCAAACGGTCCCGGGAAAAGGTAAGACGACACCCGTGGGGATACCGTGCGTGAGGCCGCAAAGTGATATGAGGTGTTACCAGCTAGATCGATGTGACATCGAGTCGGGGTCCTGACAGATGTAGTCGAACACGACGTGATCCAAATCACCGATGACCAAGCGCCGAACGGACGGCACCTCCGCGTTCAACACACGTACGGGACGGGAGACGTCTCCTCCTTCTTGATCTAGCAAGGGGGGAGGAGAGGTTGATGAAGATCCAGCAGCACGATGGCGTGGTGGTGGATGCAGGGCGTCACAGTAGCAGGGCTTCGCCTATGCTACGAGGAAGAGAGACGTAACGGGGAGAGAGGGAGGCGCCAGGGGCTGGTGTATGAAGTCCCTCCTCTCCCCCACTATATATAGGAGGGACAAGGGGGGTTGGTGCACAGCCTAGGAGATCTAATCTCCTAGGTGCGGCTGCCAAGGGGAGGATTCCCTCCCCCCCAAGGCACCTAGAGGTGCCTTCCACCACTTGGACTCCTCCCCCATGGAAACCCTAGGCGCATGGGCCTATAGGGGGTGGCGCCCCAGCCCACTATGAGCTGGGTTCCCTCCTATTTCAGCCCATGGGGCCCTCCGGGATAGGTGGCCCCACCCGGTGGACCCCCGGGACCCTTCCGGCGGTCCCGGTACAATACCGATAACCCCGAAACTTGTCCCGATGGCCGAAACAACATTTCCTATATATAATTCTTTACCTCTGGACCATTCCGGAACTCCTCGTGACGTCCGGGATCTCATCCGGGACTCCGAACAAAATTCGGGTTTCTGCATATACATATCTTCACAACCCTAGCATCACCGAACCTTAAGTGTGTAGACCCTACGGGTTCGGGAGACAAGCAGACATGACCGAGACGACTCTTCGGTCAATAACCAACAGCGGGATCTGGATACCCATGATGGCTCCCACATGCTCCACGATGATCTCATCGGATGAACCACGATGTCGAGGATTCAATCAACCCCGTATGCAATTCCCTTTGTCAATCGATATGTTACTTGCCCGAGATTCGATCGTCGGTATCCCAATACCTTGTTCAATCTCGTTACCGGCAAGTCACTTTACTCGTACCGTAATGCATGATCCCGTGACCAGACACTTGGTCACTTTGAGCTCATTATGATGATGCATTACCGAGTGGGCCCAGTGATACCTCTCCGTCATACGGAGTGACAAATCCCAGTCTTGATCCATGTCACCCAACAGACACTTTCGGAGATACACGTAGTCTACCTTTATAGTCACCCAGTTATGTTGTGACGTTTGGCATACCCAAAGCACTCCTACGGTATTTGGGAGTTACACGATCTCATGGTCTAAGGAAAAGATACTTGACATTGGAAAACTCTAGCAAACGAACTATACGATCTTGTGCTATGTTTAGGATCGGGTCTTGTCCATCACATCATTCTCCTAATGATGTGATCTCGTTATCAATGACATCCAATGTCCATAGTCAGGAAACCATGACTATCTGTTGATCAATGAGCCAGTCAACTAGAGGCTCACTAGGGACATGTTGGTGTCTGTTATTCACACATGTATTATGATTTCCGGATAACACAATTATAGCATGAATAAAGACAATTATCATGAACAAGGAAATATAATAATAATGCTTTTATTATTGCCTCTAGGGCATATTTCCAACAACTATAACTTGCAAGATCGGATCTAAAAGATGGATATAATGATGATAACATAAATGGTTCAAATCTGAGTTCATGGCACCCGGGCCCGAAGTGACAAGCATTGAGCATAGCAAAGTCATAGCAACATCAATCTAAGAACATAATGGATACTAGGGATCAAGCCCTAACAAAACTAACTCGATTACATGATGAATCTCATCCAACTCCTCACCGACCAGCGAGCCTACGAAGGAATTACTCACTCCCGGTGGGGACCATCATGGAATTGGCGATGGAGAAGGGTTGGTGATGACGAAGAACGAAGATCCCCCTCTTCGGAGCCCCAAACGGACTCCAGATTTGGCCTCCTGATGAAGAACAAGAGGTGACGGTGTCTCCATCTCCTGGATAGCGATAATTATTTCTCCTAGATTTTTTCTGAAATAATGTGATTTTATAGCATCGGTTTCAGGGTCTGTGAGGCCACCATGTGGGGACAACCCACCTGGGCGCGCCAGGAGAGGGGGCGCGCCCTGGTGGGTTGTGCCCACCCAGGTGCCCCTCTTCGATGGATCTTGGCTCAAGAAATTCTTATTTATTGTATAAAAATTCCTCGCAAAGTTCTGTTCCATTTGGAGAACTTTTATTTCTGCACAAAAACAACACCATGGTAGTTCTACTGAAAACAGCGTTAGTCCGGGGTTAGTTTCATTCAAATCATGCAAATTAGAGTCCAAAACAAGAGGAAAAGCGTTAGGAAAAGTAGATATGTTGGAGATGTATCAACTCCCCCAAGCTTAAACCTTTGCTTCTCCTCAAGCAATTCAGTTGCTAAACTAAAAGTGAGAAAGAAAAACTTTTACGAACTCTTTTGCTCTTGTTTGCATAAATAAGCTTAAACAACACCTAGGTTTTCAGCCAACATTATAACTAACCATGCTGACAATAACTCTTAAAGATTATAATGGCTCATATCAATGACATAATCAGCTAGCGAGCAATAATAAGATATCTCAAACGACAACATGTTGTCAAAACAACCATGATATAGTATGACAATAGTGGTATCTCGCTAGCCCTTTCTGAGACCGCAAAACATAAATGCAGAGCACCTCCAATGTTCAAGCAGCGACTAAACATTGTAATTCATGGTAGAAAAGATCCAGTCATATGATGCACCCAACATTAGCTACACACAATGCATAAGTCATGACAGTTGTCCTCTCAGGTTCTAGCGCTTGTTTTAGAAGGTGATGGCACAACATAAAAGTAAATAGATAGTCCCTTCGTAGAGGGAAGCAATGATTTGCAGAGGTGCCAAAGCTCAAGTTTTTAAAACAGGGGTAAATGATATTTTGAGACATGCACCCTTCTCATTTACTTCATGACCATCAGTTATCAATATCTTCCATGCTAAGCATGCTAGTGACGGTTCCCAAGCGATAAAAGTAAAGGTTTTGACTCCATTGGGATTTGGGAGTTTTTGTTTGATTATTTAAGAGATTAACTCTTTTTCAGTTTGCAGTTTGGGACTGGGCATCCCTATTACCGCCCTTTTCTCATGCGATGGCGAGTGAATAAACACTCGACCTGAGAATAACTCTCTTAGCATGGAAGATACCGACCACCTCCTGTCGTTCCATGAACGATCCAGGCACACAAAAGGATATTTATTTAGAAGTTTTTAGAGGTGGCACATGCAAATTTACTTAGGACGGCAGGGTAATACCGCTTATAGGTAGGTATGGTGGACTCATCTAGAATAACTTTGGGTTCAAGGTTTTTGATGTACAAGCAGAATTCCCACTTAGTACAGGCAAAGGCTAGCAATTAGATTGAGAAGCGGCCAACTAGAGAGCAACAACGGTCATAAACATGCATTATGCATAAGTAACATTGGACTAGCATGAGTAGGATATGAACACCGTGAACATAAATATCATAAAGGCTATGTTGGTTTTGATTCAACTACATGCATGAACATGTGCCAAGTCAAGCCACTCGAACATTCAGAGCAGGATAACATATAATTATACTACATCACAATCATCTTAACGCAATGTTGATATCCAAGATAAATCATTATTCACTCCCAGCTACTTATGCATGGCATGAGAAACTATAATCTCTAATTGTCATTATAAACATGTTCAATCATAATGGGTTGAATCATGGATACTAGGTTAAACATATTTACACAAGCAGAACAAGTCGAGTTCATACTAGTTTCTCTCTGCCATGGCCAGTTCATCGATTGTCATCATTATTGTCTTTCAGTTGCACGACCGAACGATATGAAAGTAATAATAGTGCAAGAGTGCCATGGACTAAGATGGAATCTACAAACATTTTATTCAACAGGAGAAGACAAGGTAAAATGGGCTCTTTGTTAAATCAACAATTATTCATATGAGAGCCACTCGACATTTTCATCGTGGTCTTCTCCTCGGTACAACTCGAATAAAAATAAAATAAATTCAGAGAAACACACTAAAATATTTTTGGAGTTTTTGGTTTTCTTGAACAAGAAAATAAAAGGGAAAAGCAAAAACGAGAAAAACTATTTACACGGGAAAGCTCCCAACAAGCAAAATAAGAACAAGGCAATCTTTTTGGGTTTTCTTTTTAATATTTCTACTAAGCATGAATAGAAAGTAAACTAACTACAGCTATTTTTTGGTTTTTCTAAAAAAAATTCAAACACACAAGAAAAAAGGAAGAAAAATAAATCTAAACATGGATGATACAATGAAAAAGTGTGAACACTGACAAATGAAATAAGTAAACATAAATGTAAAGTCGGTGGAAACACATACTCCCCCAAGCTTAGGATTTTGGCCTAACTTGGTAGTCGATCAGTAGCCTGGTTGGTAGTAGGGGTACTAAGGAGCGGGCATCCACTCATCGCACTTCCAAGGTTCCTCCGCTGCCTCCGCAGCAGCCTGAGCGTTCCGATTGGCGATGATGTCCGCAGGCATGAGCCTATATCCGCCCTGGCAACAGAATCAAACAAGGCAGGAGCAGGAAACGGAATAATATCATGAGTTTTAATGCTAAAAACCAGGTTATAAGGAATAGGGATGTCAGTGTAATCTTTTGCAATAAAATGGTGGTGTTCCATAGCTGCGCGGTCTAGGTAAACCTTGGTCAGGGGGTAATCATGATGGCGTATCTCAACATTAAAGTGAGCCGCCAAACGAGTAGCAAAAATCCCACCATGTATTTTACCCTTGGATTTATTAATGTGAAGGCGACGAGCCACAATAGCTCCCAAGATATAAGTGTTGTCGCCCTCCAATGCACGACGTAATACAGCAAGGTCAAGTGAACTAAGTGCACCCACCTTCTCTCCAACAAGCAAGCATTTTGCAATGAAAAGAGCAAAGTAATGAGCAGCAGGAAAATGCAAGACAACGACAGTGATAGCTGACACCCCTCTCTCATCTCCCACTATCAAAGTGCGATAAAAGGTCTCAAACTCCGTCGGCCTAGGCTCAACTAAGCTCCCATCAGAAGGGATCATGCATATGTCACAAAATTCAGTGAGTGGTATATGATGGTTTTCAGCATATAAATCAAAGCTCACTTCAGGAGGATTATTCCTAGAAAGGGAAGTAAAACTTTGAACAAAGATGCTTGTGAGGATTTGGTGTTGTTCACACTCATCTGCGATGAAGTCGGTGAGGCCGGCATTAGCAGCATATTGTGAGAACTCCTGAAGGATTCAAGCCTCTTCCATGAACGGGCTGTGCGGCCATTCACACGGCCGTACTTCCGCCAACCTCCGAGGATGGAGATCACTATCAGATGACTCACCAATAACACCCTTGGAGTTATTCTTAGAGCCAAACTTCCTAATTATATTAATGGTTTTCCTGTGAACAAAATTCTGAAATTTATTACACAAAATTTTCTCAACAAAACTTCACAAAAATGGTACCAACTACTCATAGGGATACATAGAGGCCATAGCAAACATTCAAACTACTTAGAACTCTAAGAATTCAACATGCAAGCCCATCTATAGCAGCACCAAGAGTAGCTAATTATTCAAAATATAAACCACTAAAACAAAGACTAATTGGACAAATGGTGGAGTCACATACCAAGCAACAATCCCCCGAAACAGTTTCAGAAGCAGAGCTTCAACCAAAGAAATCGAAATCCGCAGGTTTGAGAGCAAGAACATGGGTGAGGGAGTCCTGGACTAAGGGGTCCTCGGGCGTCCGGCCTGTTATCCATGGGCCGGACTGATGGGTTGTGAAGATACGAAGACCGAAGACTGCACCCGTATCCGGGTGGGACTCTCCTTGGCGTGGAAGGCAAGCTTGGCGACCGAATATGTGGATTCCTTTCTTTGTAACCGACCTTGTGTAACCCTAGATCCTCCCGGTGTCTATATAAACCGGAGGACTTAGTCCGGAAGGGAGATATACTCATTACCATAGTCATACAGGCTACACTTCTAGGGTTTAGCCATTATGATCTCGTAGTAGATCAACTCTTGTAATACTCATATCCATCAAGATCAATCAAGCAGGAAGTAGGGTATTACCTCCATAGAGAGGGCCCGAACCTGGGTAAACATCGTGTCCCCTGTCTCCTGTTACCATCGACCTTAGACGCACAGTTCGGGACCCCCTACCCGAGATCCGCCGGTTTTGACACCGACATTGGTGCTTTCACTGAGAGTTCCACTGTGACGTCGACGAAATGTTCGATGGCCCCTTCAATCATCGATAGTGACGCTGTCCAAGGAGAAACCTTCCTCCCCGGACAGATCTTCGTGTTCGGTGGCTTCGCTCTACGGGCCAACTCGTTTTGCCACCTGGAGCAGATCGATAGCTACGCCCCTGGCCATCAGGTCAGATTTGGGAGTTTGAACTACGTTGCGGACATCCGTGGAGATTTGATCTTCGCCGGATTCAAGACCGCGGTGACCGCTCCCGGTCACCTTGATGAACATGACCTAAATCAGTCGTTAGACCGCATCCAGGAGATAGCTCCTGTGACCACTCCGGCCCTAGATCCAGAGCACACTACGGCATCCAAGGATTGGAGGTTCAACCCCCACCTTGGAGGCCATAGATTCTCCGGCGTTGGAGCCGCACATGGACTTAATCTCATGCAATACTCATGTCACCGGAACTCCGAACCCTTCTCTGGGTATGAGTTCCGAACCATGCGAGTCCGCGGATACCAAACTTGAGCGTTTATCGATCTTTGAGTTCAGCGCCGCAGACATCTTCCAGCACTCGCCCTTGGGAGATGTGCTTAACTCATTAAAGAGCTTGTCCTTGGTGGGGGAATCATAGCCGAACTATGTACGGTTCGAACTAGAAGCTGATGACGGTGAATTTAGCTTCCCACCCACCACCCACTTCATAGTCACTGTCGAGGATTCAACCGACATGCTTGACTATAGCTCCAAAGACATCGCCAGTACAGACGACGATGCCGACAAGGAGCAAGGCCAAAACCCACCATTCACTGGACGACAGACGACCACTTCTTCCTACGACGTATACATGGTGGACATGCCTGGAAAAACTAACAACGATGACAAAGAGGATCCAGTTGAGGATAAACCTCCTAAGAGACATCCCAAGCGCCAGCTTCCTCGACGCCGCTCTAAGCCACGTTGTTCCAAAGACTGCAGTCTGGGCACCAGAAAAAATAATACTCCAGACGATGCCGAAAATAATGAAGACCCCGCAAAGTAACCTCCGAACAGGGGGAACGGGATAATGGGCAAGTTTGCCCTGATGAACAGGCCATACACGAAGACTCGAAGGACAGTAATTATCTCCCGCTCTCCGAAGAAGAGGAGAGCCTTGGCGACGAGGATTTCATCATGCCCAAGGAACCTCTCGAGCAGGAGTGCTTCAAACACCGGCTAATAGCCACTGCAAGGCGCCTGAGAAAGAAGCAGCTGAAGCTTCAAGCGGACCAAGATCCGCTCAATGATAGATGGACCGAAGTCCTGGCCGCCAAAGAATACGGCCTTAGTGGCGCAGCCAAAAGCTACCCAAAGCATAGATTGCTACCTTAGTGCGATGACAAGGCACTGGAGCCCGTACCATCATCACACAATGCGGCAAGTCGACCACGATTCGGTCCGGATAAAGTGGCAACTCAAGCCGAACACCAGACCACGCCACCTCACCGTAAAGGCAAGAATAAAATAGCTCGGGGTTGCACATACGACCTCCAACAGGACTCGGATAGTAGAGCAAGACACGCAAGATCGATCTACGGATCGCGAGGACATGCATCGACACAAGAAGGCGGCTACCTATTCAGACATGACAAACCTAGCCACGCCCGGGCCGAAAACCGCAAATGGACTCCATTGGAGGTACGTCGCAGTGTGGCCCAACATAGAGGCGCCGCACACCCTCTTTGCTTCACAGACGAAGTAATGGAGCACGAATTCCCAGACGGGTTCAAACCCATGAATATCGAATCATACGATGGAACAACGGATCCCGCGATATGGATCAAGGACTTCCTCTTCCATATCCGCATGGCCCGTGGAGATGACCTTCATGCGATCAAATACCTACCACTAAAACTCAAAGGACCAGCTCGGTACTGGTTAAATAGTCTGCCGGAAAATTTTATTGGCAGCTGGGAGGATTTGGAAGATGCCTTTCACGACAACTTCCAAGGAACATATGTCCGGCCACCGGACGCCGATGACTTAAGTCACATTGTCCAGCAGCCCGAAGAGTCAGCCAGGAAGCTATGGACTAGGTTCTTAGTTAAAAAGAACCAAATCGTCGACTACTCGGATGCGGAAGCGCTTGCGGCCTTCAAGCACAGCGTCTGAGATGAATGGCTTGCGCGCCACCTCGGTCAAGAAGGACCTAGATCCATGACAGCCCTTACCGCCCTAATGACCCGCTTTTGCGCGGGAGAAGGCAGCTGGCTCACTCGTAGAAGCAACATCGCTAGCGACTCGGGCACTTCCGAAATTCGAGACGGCAATGGTAAGCCACGACGAAGCAAACACAACAGTCGCAATGATAAATGAAAGATCACGCGACACAGTGGTCAACGCCGGATTCAGCAATCACAAGCCCGGTCAACAGAAAAACCCATTCATGGCGAACAGAGACGGATCATCCAACCTAGACAGGATACTGGACCGACCCTTCCAGATTCACGACCACCGCGATAAACCAGCTAATCATACCAACAAAAGCTGTTGGGTCTTCAAGCAGGCCGGAAAGCTCAACGCCGAACACAAGGGAAGGGGGCCGCCAGGCAATAGGGACGATGGAGTGGTTCACCAGCCAAATACCGGGGGTCCGAAGCAATTTCCCCCCGAGGATCGATCAATCCTGAGCAGAAATAGCAGTTCGGCTTCCGCTGCCCACCTAATATACCCGTAAAATTTGTACCGCGCATATATCACTACGCACTTAAGATACCATGGCCATTGGCGGAAGTACAATACGGACAAGCCTGCAAGCACTCCCTTAACATTTTTTTATCTACTTTCCTTTTTTCTTTCTTCATTATCTCTTAAAAACAGGTGGCGCAAAGAACAAACATCTAAAACCGACTCTATCGAACTTCGGATCCGCGCACTCACCTATGGGGCTACTTCTGTCAAGGATTCCCCTCACCGAGGACAGACGGCGCAGACATGCGACCGGAGGTCTAAAATAACTTTTTGTAGACCACACTCTTTTTTGAGCCTGTAACATGCCTTTTTCCTCCGCCTTCGACCCCAGGCATATCAAATAGCCGGGGTTGTGGCCTTTATATATATCAAGTAATCATTGGCATATCACTCAGGTCCCAGCAAACATTATCCGAATTAATCATCCACGCCTTTCCGCAAATGAATACGCCTTCTATGGTTGTTTCACAAATATACCCCGGCTTAACCTGCCAGGGGCTCGGTACGGGAACAAATGAGTTGCCAACAAAGTCCGAACAACTTTTATAGCGTACTTCGGCATCGTGAGTTTGGCCTTATATGCATCAGCACCGAATCATGTCTTGGGTCAATGGTTGGGTTGCTCGGCTCCTGTGCTTGCTACCTTACGTTCTGCTCTATCGGCTAGGGTAGTAAAGGGAGAACTACTGTGATTGTGCTTTCGGTTCATCTAGTCAAGCACCTCAGTAGAGAAAGCCGAAAACCGAGTATCATGATGCTGCGAGAGCTGGTCAACCACTCGATGACTTATCGGAATCTGTCGCGATTCCCTCCGTATCACACGAAGGACCCTTTTTTCAGGTCATGTATGTAACGCACCATATCGAAATAAGACGTACGCATACCAAGGGCTATATCGTAGCCCCCCCTATAAAACTCCTATGGCTAAGTGAAAGTGTTAATGCCCTATAGTCTGATTGCCTCATTCGCCACATTATCGCCTCCTTCATGGACCAAGACGTTGGGTCAAGAGTGATCAAATGCTTTTCCAAACACCCCCGTACTTCCTACGAAGGGGCTGAAACCGACGACTGGAAAATTTTCAGATTATATAAAAAACGTCCGCACAGGAGGAACACAAGATTTCGAGCAAAACATAAAAATAGATTAACTATGTAATTGTCTTTTACAATTCTCATACACCTCACTCGAACATTATGTCTTTCAAGCATTGACCCTCTATCAAGCGGGCGACCTCTAGGACGTCTTCAAAATAATGCTCCAGTTCGTAACGGTCTTTGCCCTTGGGTGGACTCTTCGCTGCAACATCGATGGCCTTCACCTTACCCCAGAATGTCTTGACTCGGGCAAAGGCCATCCGTGCACCCTCAATGCACACCGACCGTTTCACAGCATCGATACGTGGCACCGCATCAACAAGCCACTGCACCAAGCCGAAGTAGCTATTCGTCACAGGCTCAGTTGGCCACAACCGGATTATGACATTCTTCATGGCGGCGCTGGATATCCTATGAAGCTCGGCCCATTGGGACATCTGTTCATTCAGCAACAGAGGGCGCTTTTGCGCGCCAAATTGTGACCAGAAAAGCTTTTCCGTTGCATACCCCTCTCACTCTTGGTAAAACTGCGCCGCACCGGAAGAACTCTTCGGCAAGTCTAAAAACTCGTCCGCAGAACTCCACACTTGCTTAAGCTGAGCATAGTTTGGATTGCTGAACTTAGTTTGTAGCAAAAAGGGCTTACCAGCTGCAATCTCCCCAGCTTGCCGGATTTCCTCATGGGCTGCTCTGGATTCAGACCGTGCTTCGCTCGCCTCTTGTAAGGCCTTGTCAAGCTCTGCCATTTTGGCTTTATTCTCTTTCTCAAGAAGTTCACAGCGGCTGGCAGCATTTTTTAGTTCGAGCACCATCGTGGATATCTTCTCCTCGTCTTGGCGCCGAGCAACTTGTTTGGCTTTTAACTAAGCTGATGCCTTTCTGGTAGCCGCATTACTAAATCGGGCCTGCTCCTTGGCCCGGGCCAGCTCCACCCAAAGAATTTCAACGGCGGCAGCACCATCTGCAGTCATGCATATTCCAGTATATAACTTTCAGTGCCATGCTTATATCACAAAAATGTATGTGAAGGGATTGCCCCGAATACATACCTTGCGACTCGTCAAGACGCATATTGATTAACGCAATGTCATCCCCTGCCACATCAAGCTTCCGCTGCAGCTCGGCAATATCCGTAGTCTGGGAAGTAGCCAGGGGAGAAGTAGCCTGCGTTCAAGTTAATCAGATTAGTCCTTGAATTTTTCTTTTCGATCCTCCGTTCGCTTCCCAGGGGAAGCCAACCTGAGTCTCAGGGGCTACTACCTATACACAGGTGCATCTTTGCAAATAAAATATAGTTGAAAACATTACAAACCTCGAAGCCTTTTAGAAAGCTCATGAAGGCTTCATTCAATCCACTCTTCGCGGACAGAATCTTCTCAACCACTTTACCCATCAAGGTACGCTGTCCCCCCAAGACAAATGCTTGTCGCAGCATATCCCGCAATATATCCGGCGCCGCAGGGTCCCCAGAAGCTGCTCTAGGAGCACGACCATCCTTTGAAGGAACCCATTCACCCGTCTCCAGAATCATCGTTGGCTGCAAACCGGATAGTCCGGGGCCTTCATTATTGGCCCCCGAATCCCGGACGATCGGAGGTCCACCTTCGGGTACTGCCTGTTTCATCCCTTGCACATCTTGTTGATAAAGAAAATCCCTCCGAGATGACACTTCGGAGTCATTTGACTTATTGGGTGAGGAGGTCGGGGGAGGCGTCTCGCTTTCCATCATCTCTGGGAGGAGGTCTCCCGAAGAAGAGGATTACCCAGAAAAACTCTATGCGGAACTGTAAAATACAAAGGCACGTTATGTATCTCTCCGGTAACAGGAAAGGAGCGGGATGCTATCAAAGCACCCTAGATTCACTTACGGTTTGGTTGAGGGCTTGTCCTCATGATGGAGCTGTTCAACAGCGTCGCCTTCCAAACCCGAGCCGCTCGACGGTGGCATCTTGCCCCTCTTAGGAGACCGCCCCTCCCAACCTTCGGAGGTGGCCCTTTTCCTCCTGAATGGAGAAGGGATACTGGCTTCTCTTTCGCCCTTGTCTTTAGGCGAGGAAATGTCGATTTCTCCAGAGTCAGTATTTGATTTACCTCTGGAATGAAGGTCATCCCGGGTCTTCTCACTCTCCACCTTGCCCTCCCCTGCTAGCGCCTGGTACGGTGCCGGTGCCAGCATCCTTGTTAACATGGGGACCGCTAAGTCTTTGGGAAGAGGGGCCGGACACCTAATCCAATCCGCTTTCTTTATCCAGCCCTGGAAAAGGATGGTTTGCTCAGTGTCTTACCACTGGATATATGATTATGAGGTTTTCGGCGAACGAGTACTTGTTGGGGAACGTAGCAGAAATTCAAAATTTTCCTACGAGTCACCAAGATCTATCTATGGAGAAACCAGCAACGAGGGGAAGGAGAGTGCATCTACATACCCTTGTAGATCGCGCGCGGAAGCGTTCAAGAGAACGGGGTTGAAGGAGTCGTACTCGTCGTGATTCAAATCACTGATGATCCTAGCGCCGAACGGACGGCACCTCCGCGTTCAACACACGTACGGAACGGAGACGTCTCCCATGCCTTGATCCAGCAAGGAGGAGGGAGAGGTTGAGGAAGACTCCATCCAGCAGCAGCACAACGGCGTGGTGGTGATGGAGGAGCGTGGCGATCCTGCAGGGCTTCGCCAAGCACCTACGGGAGAGGAGGAGGTGTCACGGGAGGGAGGGAGGCGCCAGGGGCTCAGGTGTGGATGCCCTCCCTCCCCTCCACTATATATAGGGGCAAGGGAGAGGGGGGAGGCGCAGCCTTGCCCCTTCCTCCAAGGAAGGGGTGCGGCCAAGAGGGGGGGAGGAGTCCATCCTCCCCAAGGCACCTCGGAGGTGCCTTCCCCTTTGAGGACTCTTCCCTCCCCAAGTTTCCTTGGCGCATGGGCCTCTTGGGGCTGGTGCCCTTGGCCCATGTAGGCCAAGGCGCACCCCCTACAGCCCATGTGGCCCCCCGGGGCAGGTGGCCCCACCCAGTGGGCCACCGGGACCCTTCATGTGGTCCCGGTACAATACCGATGACCCCGAAACTTGTCTCGATGGCCGAAACAGGACTTCCTATATATAAATCTTTACCTCCGGACCATTCCAGAACTCCTCGTGACGTCCGGGATCTCATCCGGGACTCCGAACAACATTCGGTAACCACATACAAGCTTCCTATATAACCCTAGCGTCATCGACCTTAAGTGTGTAGACCCTACGGGTTCGGGAGACATGCAGACATGACCGAGACGTTCTCCGGTCAATAACCAACAGAGGGATCTGGATACCCATGATGGCTCCCACATGTTCCACGATGATCTCATCGGATGAACCACGATGTCAAGGACTTAATCAATCCCGTATACAATTCCCTTTGTCTAGCGGTATTTTACTTGCCCGAGATTCGATCGTCGGTATACCGATACCTTGTTCAATCTCGTTACCGGCAAGTCTCTTTACTCATTCCGTAACACATCATCCCGTGATCAACTCCTTGGTCACATTGCGCATATGATGATGTCCTACCGAGTGGGCCCAGAGATACCTCTCCGCTTACACGGAGTGACAAATCCCAGTCTCGATTCGTGCCAACCAAACAGACACTTTCGGAGATACCTGTAATGCACCTTTATAGCCACCCAGTTACGTTGTGACGTTTGGTACACCCAAAGCACTCCTACGGTATCCGGGAGTTGCACAATCTCATGGTCTAAGGAAAAGATAGTTGACATTATAAAAGCTCTAGCAAACGAACTACACGATCTTTGTGCTATGCTTAGGATTGGGTCTTGTCCATCACATCATTCTCCTAATGATGTGATCCCGTTATCAACGACATCTAATGTCCATAGCCAGGAAACCATGACTATCTGTTGATCACAACGAGCTAGTCAACTAGAGGCTTACTAGGGACATATTGTGGTCTATGTATTCACACGTGTATTACGATTTCCGGATAATACAGTTATAGCATGAATAAAAGACAATTATCATGAACAAGGAAATATAATAATAATACTTTTATTATTGCCTCTAGGGCATATTTCCAACAGTCTCCCACTTGCACTAGAGTCAATAATCTAGTTCACATCACCATGTGATTAACACTGACAGGTCACATCACCAACATCCAAAGAGTTTACTAGTTCACATCATCATGTGATTAAGACTCAATGAGTTCTTGGTTTGATCATGTTGCTTGTGAGAGAGGTTTTAGTCTACGGGTCTGAACCTTTCAGATCCGTGTGTGCTTTACAAATCTCTATGTCATCTCCTAGATGTAGCTACCACGCTCTATTTGGAGCTATTCCAAATAACTGTTCTACTTGGAGCTATTCTAAAAAAGTTGCTCCATTATACGTATCCGGTGTCTCTACTGAGAGCTATCCAGATAGGTGTTTAAGCTTGCATCGACGTAACCCTTTACGACGAACTCTTTTACCACCTCCATAATCGAGAAAATTCCTTAGTCCACTAGTTACTAAGGATAACTTTGACCGCTGTCCTGTGATCCATTCTTGGATCACTCTTGTACCCCTTGACTGACTCATGGCAAGGCACACTTCAGGTGCGGTACACAACATAGCATACTGTAGAGCCTACGACTTAAGCATAGGGGACGACCTTCGTCCTTTCTCTCTATTTTGCCGTGGTCGAGCTTTTAAGTCTTAACTTCATACCTTACAGCTCAGGCAAGAACTCCTTCTTTGACTGATCCATCTTGAACACCTTCAAGATCATGTCAAGATACGTGCTCATTTGAAAGTACTATTAAGCGTTTTGATCTATCTTATAGATCTTGATGCTTATTGTTCAAGTAGCCTAATCCAGGTTTTCCATTGAAAAACAGTTTTCAAATAACCCTATATGCTTTCTAGAAATTCTACATCATTTCTGATCATCAATATGTCAACAACATATACTCATCAGAAATTCTATAGTGCTCCCACTCACTTCTTTGGAAATACAAGTTTCTCATAAACTTTGTATAAACCCAAAATCTTTGATCATCTTATCAAAGTGCACATTCCAACTCCGAGATGCTTACTCCAGTCCTTAGAAGGATCGCTGGTGGTAGCATACCTTTTAGCATCCTTAGGATCGACAAAACCTTTCTGATTGTATTACATACAACCTTTCCTTACGAAAACTGGTAAGGAAACTCGTTTTGACATCCATCTGCCAGATTTCATAAATGCAGCTAATGCTAACATGAATCTGACGAACTTAAGCATCGCTACGGATGAGAAAATCTCATCGTAGTCAACTCCTTGAACTTGTGAAAAACTCTTCGCCACAAGTCGAGCTTCATAGACGGTGATATTACCGTCCACGTCCGTCTTCTTCTTAAAGATCCATTTATCTCAATGGCTTGCCGATCATCGGGCAAGTCCACCAAAGTCCATGCTTTATTCTGATACATGGATCCTATCTCGGATTTCATGGCTTCTAACCATTTCTCGGAATTTGGGCCCACCATTGCTTCTCCATAGCTTGTAGGTTCATTGTTGTCTAGCAACATGACCTTCAAGACAAGATTACTGTACCACTCCGAAGTAGTACGCGTCCTTGTCGTCCTACGAGGTTCGGTAGTGACTTGATCTGAAACTTCATGATCACAATCATAAGCTTCCACTTCAATTGGTGTAGGTGCCACAGGAACAACTTCCTGTGCCCTGATACACACTGGTTGAAGTGATGGTTCAATAACCTCATCAAGTCTCCACCATCCTCCCACTCAACTTTTCGAGACAAACTTTTCCTCGAGAAAGGACCCGGTACAAGAAACAATCCTTATTGCTTTCGGATCTGAATTAGGAGGTATACCCAACTGTTTTGGGTGTCCTATGAAGATGCATTTTATCCGCTTTGGGTTCGAGCTTATCAACCTGAAACTTTTTCACATAAGTGTCGCAGCCCCAAACCTTTAAGAAATGACAGCTTAGGTTTCTCTAAACCATAGTTCATATGGTGTCATCTCAATGGAATTACGTGGTGCCCTATTTAAAGTGAATGTGGTTGTCTCTAATGCCTAACCCATAAATGATAGTGGTAAGTCGATAAGAGAAATCATGGTACGCATCATATCCAATAGGGTGCAACTATGATGTTCGGACACACCATCACACTATGGTGTTCCAGGCGGTATTAATTGTGAAACAATTTCCACAATGTCTTAATTGTGTGCCAAAACTCGTAACTCAGATATTCATCTCTATGATCATATCATAGACATTATATCCTCTTGTCACAATGATCTTCTACTTCACTCTGAAATTACTTGAACCATTCAGTAATTCAGACTTGTGTTTCATCAAGTAAATATTCTCAACATCTACTCGAATCATCTATGAAGTAAGAACATAACGATATTCACTGCATGCCTCAGCACTCATTAGACTGTACACATCAAAATGTGTTACTTCCAACAAGTTGCTATCTTGTTCCATCTTACTGAAAACGAGGCTTTTCAGTCATCTTGCCCATGTGGTATGATTTGCATATCAAGTGATTCAAAATCAAGTGAGTCTAAACGATCCATCCGCATGGAGTTTCTTCATGCGTATACACCAATAGACATGGTTCGCATGTCTCAAACTTTTCAAAAACGAGTGAGTTCAAAGATCCATCAACATGGAGCTCCTTCATGCGTTTTACACCAATATGACTTACATGGCAGTGCCACGAGTAAGTGGTACTATCATTACTATCTTATATCTTTTGGCATGAAAATGTGTATCACTACGATCGAGATTCAATAAACCATTCGTTTCAGGTGCAAGACCATTGAAGGTATTATTCAAATAAACAGAGTGACCATTACTCTCCTTAAATGAATAACCGTATTGCGATAGACATAATCCAATCATGTCTATGCTCAACGCAAACACCAAATCTCGATGGTAGGGGGAGCGTGCGATGCTTGATCACATCAACCTTGGAAATACTTCCAACACATATCGTCAGCTCACCTTTAGCTAGTCTCCGTTTATTCCGTAGCTCTTTTATTTCGAGTTACTAACACTTAGCAACCGAACCGGTATCTAATACCCTAGTGTTACTAGGAGTACTAGTAAAGTACACATTAACATAATGTATATCCAATATACTTCTATCGACCTTGCCAGCCTTCTCATCTACCAAGTATCTAGGGTAATTCTGCTCCAGTGGATGTTCCCCTTATCACAGAAGCACTTAGTCTCAGGTTTGGGTTCAACCTCGGGTTTCTTCACTGGTGCAGCAGCTGATTTGCCGTTTCATGAAGTATCCCTTCTTGCCCTTGCCCTTCTTGAAACTAGTGGTTTCACCAACCATCAACAATTGATGCTCCTTCTTGATTTCTACTTTCGCGGTGTCAAACATTGCGAATACCTCAAGGATCATCATATCTATACCTGATATGTTATAATTCATCACGAAGCTCTAGCAGCTTGGTGGTAATGACTTTGGAGAAACATCACTATCTCATCTGGAAGATTAACTCCCACTCGATTCAAGTGATTGTTGCACTCAGACAATCTGAGCACAAGCACAACAATTGAGCTTTTCTCCTTAGTTTGCAGGCTAAGAAAATCGTCGGAGGTCTTATACCTCTTGACGTGGGCACGAGCCTGAAATCTCATTTTCAGCCCTCGAAACATCTCATATGTTCCGCGACGTTTCGAAAAACGTCTTTGGTGCCTCTACTTAAACCATTTAACTGAACTATCACGTAGTTATCAAAACGTGTATGTCCGATGTTCGCAACATCGACAAACGACGTTTGGGGTTCAGCACACTGAGCGGTGCATTAAGGACATAAGCTCTCTACTGTCCGCATAATTGCTACTATCAACTTTAAACTATATTTTCTCTAGGAACATATCTAAACAGTAGAACTACAGCGCGAGCTTACGACATAATTTGTAAAAGGTCTTTTGACTATGTTCAAGATAATTAAGTTCATCTTATGAACTCCCACTCAGATAGACATCCCTCTGGTCATCTAAGTGATTACATGATCCGAGTCAACTAGGCCGTGTCCGATCATCACGTGAGACGGACTAGCCAACGTCGGTGAACATCTTCATGTTGATCGTATCTACTATACGACTCATGCTCGACCTTTCGGTCTCCGTGTTCCGAGGCCATGTCTGTACATGCTAGGCTCGTCAAGTTAACCCTAAGTGTATTGCTGTGTAAATCTGTCTTATACCCGTTGTATGTGAACGTAAGAATCCATCACACCCGATCATCACGTGGTGCTTAGAAGCGACGAACTGTAGCAACGGTGCACAGTTAGGGGAGAACACTTCTTGAAATTGTTGTAAGGGATCATCTTATTTACTACCGTCGTCCTAAGTAAACAAGATGCATAAACATGATAAACATCACATGCAATCAAATAGTGACATGATATGGCCAATATCATCTTGCTCCTTTTTGATCTTCATCTTCGGGGCTCCATGATCATCATCGTCACCGGCATGACACCATGATCTCCATCATCATGATCTCCATCATCGTGTCTCCATGAAGTCGTCTCGCCAACTTATTACTTCTACTACTATGGCTAACGCGTTTAGCAATAAAGTAAAGTAATTTACATGGCGTTGTTCAATGACACGCAGGTCATACAATAAATTAAGACAACTCCTATGGCTCCTGTCGGTTGTCATACTCATCGACATGCAAGTCGTGATTCCTATTACAAGAACATGATCAATCTCATACATCACATATATCATTCATCACATCCTTTGGCCATATCACATCACATAGCATACCCTGCAAAAACAAGTTAGACGTCCTCTAATTGTTGTTTGCATGTTTTACGTGGCTGCTATGGATTTCTAGCAAGAACGTTTCTTACCTACGCAAAACCACAACGTGATATGTCAATTGCTATTTACCCTTCATAAGGACCCTTTTCATCGAATCCGTTCCGACTAAAGTGGGAGAGACTGGCACCCGCTAGCCACCTTATGCACCAAGTGCATGTCAATCGGTGGAACCTGTCTCACGTAAGAGTACGTGTAAGGTCGGTCCGGGCCGCTTCATCCCACAATACCGTCGAAACAAGATTGGACTACTAACGGTAAGCATATTGAACAAAATCAACGCCCACAACTACTTTGTGTTCTACTCGTGCAAAGAATCTACGCAATAGACCTAGCTCATGATGCCACCGTTGGGGAACGTAGCAGAAATTCAAAATTTTCCTACGAGTCACCAAGATCTATCTATGGAGAAACCAGCAACGAGGGGAAGGAGAGTGCATCTACATACCCTTGTAGATCGCGCGCGGAAGCGTTCAAGAGAACGGGGTTGAAGGAGTCGTACTCGTCGTGATTCAAATCACCGATGATCCTAGCGCCGAACGGACGGCACCTCCGCGTTCAACACACGTACGGAACGGAGACGTCTCCCATGCCTTGATCCAGCAAGGAGGAGGGAGAGGTTGAGGAAGAATCCATCCGGCAGTAGCACAACGGCGTGGTGGTGATGGAGGAGCGTGGCGATCCTGCAGGGCTTCGCCAAGCACCTACGGGAGAGGAGGAGGTGTCACGGGAGGGAGGGAGGCGCCAGGGGCTCAGGTGTGGATGCCCTCCCTCCCCTCCACTATATATAGGGGCAAGGGAGAGGGGGGAGGCGCAGCCTTGCCCCTTCCTCCAAGGAAGGGGTGCGGCCAAGAGGGGGGGAGGAGTCCATCCTCCCCAAGGCACCTCAGAGGTGCCTTTCCCTTTGAGGACTCTTCCCTCCCCAAGTTTCCTTGGCGCATGGGCCTCTTGGGGCTGGTGCCCTTGGCCCATGTAGGCCAAGGCGCACCCCCTACAGCCCATGTGGCCCCCCGGGGCAGGTGGCCCCACCCGGTGGGCCCCCGGGACCCTTCCGGTGGTCCCGGTACAATACCGATGACCCCGAAACTTGTCTCGATGGCCGAAACAGGACTTCCTATATATAAATCTTTACCTCCGGACCATTCCGGAACTCCTCGTGACGTCCGGGATCTCATCTAGGACTCCGAACAACATTCGGTAACCACATACAAGCTTCCTATATAACCCTAGCGTCATCGAACCTTAAGTGTGTAGACCCTACGGGTTCGGGAGACATGCAGACATGACCGAGACGTTCTCCGGTCAATAACCAACAGCGGGATCTGGATACCCATGATGGCTCCCACATGTTGCACGATGATCTCATCGGATGAACCACGATGTCAAGGACTTAATCAATCCCGTATACAATTCCCTTTGTCTAGCGGTATTTTACTTGCCCGAGATTCGATCGTCGGTATATCGATACCTTGTTCAATCTCGTTACCGGCAAGTCTCTTTACTCGTTCCGTAAAACATCATCCAGTGATCAACTCCTTGGTCACATTGCGCATATGATGATGCCCTACCGAGTGGGCCCAGAGATACCTCTCCGCTTACACGGAGTGACAAATCCCAGTCTCGATTCGTGCCAACCCAACAGACACTTTCGGAGATACCTGTAATGCACCTTTATAGCCACCCAGTTACGTTGTGACGTTATGTACACCCAAAGCACTCCTACGGTATCCGGGAGTTGCACAATCTCATGGTCTAAGGAAAAGATAGTTGACATTATAAAAGCTCTAGCAAACGAACTACACGATCTTTGTGCTATGCTTAGGATTGGGTCTTGTCCATCACATCATTCTCCTAATGATGTGATCCCGTTATCAATGACATCTAATGTCCATAGCCAGGAAACCATGACTATCTGTTGATCACAACGAGCTAGTCAACTAGAGGCTTACTAGGGACATATTGTGGTCTATGTATTCACACGTGTATTACGATTTCCGGATAATACAGTTATAGCATGAATAAAAGACAATTATCATGAACAAGGAAATATAATAATAATACTTTTATTATTGCCTCTAGGGCATATTTCCAACAGTACTTACCAGGGTGTCCGGATGGTTACAGTCTAGGCCGGTATCTTCGGTGGAGTCCGGCCATTGTTTTCATCTCCTGAAGAATAGTTTCCACATTCCTTCATGCGTAGTGCCGAAGAAGTGCTGAAGAGTCCGTGGCCCTTCGGGGTTAAACTCCCACAGGCGGAGAGGCCGTCGCTGGCATGGCAGGGTACGGCGGACTAGCATTACCTGAATAACGTTGACAATATTGATCTTCTCAATGAGGCTTTGGATGCAACTTTGCAGAGTCCACACCTCGTCAACTGATCCCTAGTCCAACCCCTTATTGATCCATGATGCAAGCTGAGTTGGGGGGCTAGATTGAAATGCAGACACAGCTTCCCACTTGGAACCACGGGGCTTGGTGATATAGAACCACCCCTGCTACCATAAGTCGGAAGACTCTTTGAAAGATCATGTCAGCCAGATAGCGCTGGTGAGCTTGGTCACTGAGGCACCACCACACTCGGCCTGCTCCCCCTCTATCATTTGCGGTTTCACATTGAAGGTCTTGAGCCACAAGCCGAAGTGTGGAGGAGTTCGGAGGAAGGCTTTGCACGTGACAATAAACGCCAAGATGAGAAGAACAGAGTTTGGGGCGAGATCGTGAAAATCTAACCCATAATAGAACATGAGCCCCCGAACGAAGGGATTGAGGGCGAACCCCAATCCTCGGAGGAAGTGGGAAACAAACACGACCCTCTCACCAGATCTGGGGGTAGGGATAACCTGCCCCTCCGCGGGAAGCCGGTGGAGGATTTATGCGGTCAGGTATCTGGCCGCCCGAAGCTTCGCGATATCCTCCTGTGTGACAGAAGAAGCCACCCACCGGCCTTGACGGTTGGATCCGAACATGACTTAGGCTTACGGAGGGTGAGACCTGGGTGTTGGAACTCGAGGTAGTAAGAGTCAAGGAAGAAGCAAGCGTGGAGAGGAAAGGCGGGTCTGTGCCCCTTTATGAAGGCCGAGAATATTCCCAGGCCTTAAACTTTGACTATTCCTAGGGAGTTGTACCCTAAGGACGGTTGGGTTACCCATGTCCGTGTCGATAAAAGAATCCCTTAATAAGGGGACACAATCTCTGCTTGGATAAGACGTGTCAATGACAACCGCGTTTCGGAATGTGGGGCCGTAGGCGAAACAACGGTTCAAAATAATGACCGGACTGACATGATCTCGTGTTGTAAAAAGTTTCCAGGGGATTGAACTTATAAATTATTACGCCCTTTGTGGAAATATATGTTGCTCGTGCTGCCAAGCCGAACTCGATCATTTGAATACCATTATGAAGTATTCGGAAGGAGGGGAACCCGCCTTGCAATGCTGAAGACAGATCCGCGCGCCGGACTCCTCAACATTGAAGCCAGGTTCAGGGGCTACTGAGGGAGTCCTGGACTAAGGGGTCCTCGGGCGTCCGTCCTGTTATCCATGGGCCGGACTGATGGGCTGTGAAGATACGAGGACCGAAGACTGCACCCGTGTCCGGGTGGGACTCTCCTTGGTGTGGAAGGCAAGCTTGGCGACTGAATATGTAGATTCCTTTCTTTGTAACCGACCTTGTGTAACCCTAGATCCTCCCGGTGTCTATATAAACCGGAGGACTTAGTTCGGAAGGGAGATATACTCATTACCATAGTCATACAAGCTAGACTTCTAGGGTTTAGCCATTACGATCTCGTGGTAGATCAACTCTTGTAATACTCATATCCATCAAGATCAATCAAGCAGGAAGTAGGGTATTACCTCCATAGAGAGGGCCCGAACCTGGGTAAACATCATGTCCCCTATCTCTTGTTACCATTGACCTTAGACGCACAGTTTGGGACCCCCTACCGGAGATCCTCCGGTTTTGACACCGAGAATGGGAGAGAGAGCAACGGAGATTTTTTTCTGGAGGTGAGTGATAATGTGGTATGAAGGGATAAGTGAGGGGGCCCACGTGGGAACCACAACCCACTAGGGCGCGCCTGGGGGTCTTGGCGCGCCCAGGTGGGTTGTGCCCACCTGGTGCACCTTCCTTTGATATTATTTGCACCAGAAATTCAAAAATATTAAGAAAAGAATCGTACTAAATTTTCAGGGCATTCTGAGAACTTTTATTTTTGGGTCATTTTTTATTGCACGGGAAATTCAGAAAACAGACAAAACATGGCATTTTTATTTAACTAATAAAAACAGAAAACTAAAAGTAGGGACAGAAGGTAGTGCTTACTAAATTCATCAACTTCATACCATTCAAAAATGATCTATTAATATGGTTGATCATGTCTTATTAACAACCACTTTCGATTAGCATGAAACCGAAGAACTTTCGTAACCTCAATGGGGATATGCATTTCCCCAACAATAAACATTTCGTATTTCTTTTTGACAGTAGGTAGAGGTATTTGAAAACTTCCAATAGTGATTGTCGGAGATTTTTCAATAACATTAATACCATTCACTTGGAATTGTTTCTTCGGAAAGTGCAGCGTATGCTCATTACCATTGATATGAAAAGTGGCCTTGCTTTTATTGCAATCAATAACAGCCTGTAGTATTTAAGAAGGGTCTACCAAGGATAATCAACATGTTGTCATCCTCGGGCATCTCAAGTATAACAAAGTCAGTCAAAATAGTAACATTAGAAACAATAACGGGCACATCCTCACAAATACCGATAGGCATGGCAGTTGATTTGTCAGCCATTTGCAAAGATATTTCAGTAGGTGTGAGTTTATTCAAATCAAGTCTTTCATATAAAGAGAAAGGCATAACATTAACACCAGCTCCTAAATCACTCAAAGCAGTTTTCACATAATTCTTTTTGATAGAGCAAGGTATAGTTGGTATTCCCGGATCTCCAAGTTTTTTAGGTACTCCATCTTTAAAAGTATAATTAGCAAGAATAGTGGAGATTTCAGCTTCCGGTATTTTTCTCTTATTAGTGATGATGTCTTTCATATACTTAGCATAAGGAGGCTTTTTCAAGATATCAGTCAAGCGAGTACGCAAAAAGACTGGCCTCAGCATTTCAGCAAAGCGTTCAAATTCTTCATCATCTTTCTTTTTAGTTGACTTGGGTGGAAAAGGCATAGGTTTTTGAACCCACGGTTCTCTTTCTTTACCATGTTTTCTAGCAATGAAGTCTCTTTTATCATATCTTTTATTCTTAGGTTGTGGGTTATCAAGATCAACAGGTGGTTCTATCTCAACATCATTATCTCGTTCTTTATTATTTGTTTGAGTGTCTTCATGAATCTCATCATTATCTTTTTCATTATCACTAGGTGAGTGTTCATTACCAGATTGAGTTTTAGCATCAGAGATAGAAGTTTCATTATCATTATCAGGAGGTTTTTCTATTTCAGGTTCACTAGAAGTATGCAAAGTCATATCATTATTCTTTTTCTTTTTGTTTCTAGAAGGACTAGGTGCATCAGTTTTAGCTCTTTGTGAATCTTGTTCAATTCTTTTTGGGTGTCCCTCAGGATAAAGTGGTTCCTTAGTCATTTTACCTCCTCTAGTTGCAACTCTAACAGCAAAGTCATGTATATTATTATTCATTTCATCAAGCAATTCTATTTGTAATTTAGCAACTTGTTCTAACTGAGTTTGAACCATAGAAGCATGCTTTCCAACACCTCTAACATCATTTGAGATTCTAAATAACATATCACTCAAGCAAGCAATCATATAGAAATTGTATCTCAATTGTTTCATAACATTTGCATTGAAGTGATCTTGTTTTCTAATATAGTTTTCAAACTCATAAAGGCATCGACAAGGGTGCATATTGTGAGGATTGTCATTATCATTGAACTTCATTAGAGAATTTACCTCTACCACCTTAGGCAGTGGTGGTGTATTAGGCCCGTGTATTTCTTCAATAGGAGGTAAATTTTTAACATCCTCGGCTTTAATACCTTTTTCCTTCATAGATTTCTTTGCCTTTTGCATATCTTTGAGAGTGAGATATAATATACCCCTCTTCTTCGGAGTGGGTTTAGCTGGTGGTTTAGGAAGAGTCCAATCATCATAGTTTTTCAAGACATTATTCAGTAATTCCTCAGCTTGCCCAATAGTTCGTTCCCTGAAAACACAACCAGCACAGCTATCTAGGAAGTCCCTAGAAGCATCAGTTAGTCCATTATAGAAGATATCAAGTATTTCATTTTTCTTAAGAGGATGATCAGGCAAAGCATTAAGTAGTTGGCAAAGCCTCCCCCAAGCTTGCGGGAGACTCTCTTCTTTAGTTTGCACAAAGTTAAATATTTCCTGTAAGGCAGCTTGTTTCTTATGAGCACGAAAATATTTTTCAGAGAAGTAAAAAATCATATCCTGGGGACTACGCACACAACCAGGAGTAAGAGTATTGTACCAAGCTTTAGCATCACCCTTTAATGAGAACGAAAATAATTTGAGAATAAAGTAGTAGCGATTCTTATCATCATGAGTAAAAAGGGTGGTTATGTCATTCAACTTAGTAAGATGTGCCACAATAGTTTCAGTTTCATAAGCATGGAAAGGATCATATTCAACCAAGGTAATTAACTCTGGGTCGATAGAGGATTCATAATCCTTATCATCAATAAAGATATGTGAAGCAGCAAACTTAGGATCACATTTCATTCTAGCATTCAGAGATTTGTCTTTATACTTGCATAATAATTTCTCTAGATCATCTCAATCTCTGCAAGCAAGAATATCTCTAGTTGTCTCCTCACTCATAACATAACCTTCCGGTACCTTAGGCAATTCATATATAGGAAGACTAGTTCTAGCAGGTGTTTCTGGAGATTCAGTTTCAAGCTCATCATCAGATTCAACAACATCATGTTGTATTACCCTAGCAATTTGTTCATCAAGAAATTCACCAAGTGGCACATCATCATTATCAAGCAAGGTACTAGCATCATCATAAGCATTATCCATAGCAGAAGTAGCATCATCAATAACTTGCGACATATTAGAATTGATAGCATGTGGTGGTGTTGCAACTTTACTTATAACATAAGGTGAATCTACAGCAGAATTGGATGGCAGTTCCTTACCTCCCCTCGTCCTTGAAGGAAATATCTTAGTCTTAGCATCCTTCAGATTCTTCACAGTGATAATATGATAATAATCATAAGTGACTCAACAAATATAGCTATGCTCCCCGGTAACGGCGCCATAAAAAGGTCTTGATAACCCATAGGTATAGGGGATCGCAACAGTTTTAGAGGGTAGAGTATTCAACCCAAATTTATAGATTCGACACAAGGGGAGCCAAAGAATATTTGAAGGTACTAGCAGCTGAGTTGTCGATTCAACCACACCTAGAGATTAATTATCTACAACAAGTAATCAGTAGCAAAGTAATATGATAGTTTGATAGTGGTGATAGCAGCAATAGTAACGGTAACAGTGATAGCAGTAATTTTGTAGCAAGTGTAACAGTGATGTTAGCAGTAGTAACTTAGCAAGAATAATATAAGATAAATTCGTAGGCATTGGATCGGTGACTTGTTGGATGATATTCATCATGAGACAGTTATAACCTAGGGAGATACGGCACTAGCTCCAGATCGTCAATATAATGTAGGCATGTATTTTGTAAATAGTCATACGTGCTTATGGAAAGAACTTGCATGACATCTTTTGTCCTACCCTCCTGTGGCAGCGGGGTCCATATTGGAAACTAAGGGATATTAAGGCCTCCTTTTAATAGAGAACCGGAACAAAGCATTAACACATAGTGTCGTGGAATTGTCACGGCAGATGTCCTAGTGTGAGGACTTAGTCGTGAGGTCAACACATCTATGTGGTAGCTTGAGAGGGTTTGATTGGAATCGAGAGACGCGAGGCGCGTTAACACACAAGACAAGGATTTAGACAGCTTTGGCCCTAGGAAACATCATCCGGTAATAGCCCTCCATGCTGTTTGTGGCTAGGTCTCATTATGCTCATGAGGGAGTCGCCGTATAAACCGGCTCTCCTCTAGTTGTGTCTGGCCTTAGAGATTGTTTCTTCCTCTATCCTCTTGGGGTGCCCTGCCCCTCCTTATATAAGTTGAAGGGGCGGGTTGCATGTAGAGTCCTAGTTGGATTAAGACTTAAACTATTCTGACCTTTTATCACGGGCTTCCATCCATGGGCTTCTTAACGTCTTGGGCTTCTTAACATCTCGGGATTCGTAACATCTGCCGGCTTACCACTGTCTGTTGGCTTACAACTGTCTGTCGGCTTAGCATCTAGCTTATACTGTCTACCGGCTTACAATCTGGCTTATAACTATCCGCCGACTTACAATCTGCCGGCTTACAATCTGGCTTATAACTGTCCACCGGCTTAGAATCTGCCGGCTTATAATCTGGCTTATAACTGTCCGCCGGCTTACAATCTGGCTTATAATCTGCCGGGTCACCAATGAGTCACCAGGCTCGGGTGTTTTACCAATGAAATACCAGGTCCCAGCCGGGTCATACCGCGGGGTATATCCCCGATAGTAGCCCCCAGTTTAATTTGGATTTATCCATGTTAAACTGATCCTGATCATCCTTAAGTCCTTGTCATTTCTTTCTTCTAAAAAATCCGGGTCAATAGGCTAGCTTCATAATCAATTTCCTAACATTGGTTTCTCCTAGAAAAATATTGTTAAGAATAATTCATTTGATTCAGCTCCCAATGCTTAAAAAATATTGGTCTTGAAATACTCATCTGATTTTCAGCCAGCTTAAGGATGCAAAGCTTGCCGGTTTTTCATTGACAAAATATCCGGTTTGTCAATATTGACAGCACCGGGTCATAATTGTTGCTAACATGAAGCTTGAAAATGTACCTCCCTTATATGCATATCACTTGTAGCCCCCAAGTCTTAAGAAGGGGGCGTAATAACAGCTTAAGACTTGCTTCAATATAAATGTTGCAACCTTGAAGAAATCCAGGTTGTTCATCTCCGTCACCAGTCAAAACTGAATATTCCACAAATATAGCCCCCAAGTGTCGGGTTGTCATGCTTGCTGCAACCTGGGACTTGTAATTTCCTTATGCTCATAAAAACTTCAATCAGTGTAGCCCCCAAGGGTCGGGTCATTATGCAATAATGAGCAGGGACTTTTTAGATATGATCATGTAGACTTGAACAGCAATGTGTAACCCCCAAGGGCCGGCTCAGCAAGACATTACTGAGCTGGGACTTTATATATATTCTTCATTGAAAATAACATCATACGATGTAATCCCCACCATGGGGCTTGAACCCACCTCCACAAGGTTAAGAATCTTGTGCTCTACCAACTGAGCAATGAACCCTTCAATATAATGGATTAATGCTTGTGTACTTTGAATTTTTGACAGCAGCAATTGGTAGCCCCCAAGGGCCGGCTCATTATAATGTGATGAGTCGGGTCTTCAATAAGGTGAGAAAAAATGACTTTGCATTAGCCCCCAAGTGCCATGGTGCATGCTGGCAGTGACATGGGACTTGCATATTTGATGTAATCTCAACTTGAATAATGTAGCCCCCAAGTGCCGGGTCGTAAGCCTGCAGTGACTCGGGACTATTCCTTTCATTGTAGAATAAATTATATCCATTGATAAATAATAGCCATTGCGCTAAAGCGACTTTGAAAACCTCAATCATAATACTGGTTATTGATAACCATAATAAAAATCCAGCCATGTTGGCTATTCAAGATTTTAATAATATAATCCGTCGCGGGTATTGACCCGTAGGCATGCAATATTATGATTTTGATTGCTCAAGGCAAAGATATCCTGGTAACTTAATGCCCTCTATCAGGACGGGTTATCAAAACCCCAAATATGCTCAAATATGAGTCATAAAGATTAAGGCTACATGGCCTGAATTGTTTTAAACCATATGTCAATATGGTACAAAGATGAACCCACAACAAAATGTTCAAATAAAAATAAAAAACAGAAAAAACAAGGCTTTCATAGGCCACCAAGCCTAAATCTCAAGTGCTTTCAAGGGCCACACAGCCACTGAGTTAAACCCTCATGCAAACCTTATAAGTCGGACCTCACATAACCAATCGTCATTTTAACTTTGACAAGTTCAGGGTCTGTGTAAAATTGACTTGTCAAAAGTACGGCGGGTCATTCTAGTCAATCTGGGTGGAGTGGCAGACTTAAAAAGGCTAACCCGGATTTTAGGTGAATACACCTGGCTTCCAAGCCTGAAAAATGTTATGTCCTCTATGGTGAATACACCTATGTTTGAACAAGATAACCTGGAAAGTTTTGGTGAATACACCTGGCATTCCACGCCAAAAAAGGTTATGTCCTCTTTGGTGAATACACCTATGTTTGAACAAGATAACCTGGAAACTTTGGTGAATACACCTGGTGTTCCAAGCCAGTCAAGAGGGTAGTGATGCTATGTTCTCTTTGGTGAATACACCTATGTTTGAACAGGAAGCCCCCAAGTGATTTTTACAACCCAGCCTATAAGCCGGACCAAAGGGTAGTCATAGCTATGCTCAGTGAGCAGAAAGCCCCCATGTAATTTGTAATAGGGTGTATAAGCCAATAAGCCAGGATACCCATGTTTGAACTGTGCATCATGGCAGCAGGTCCTCTTCGGCAACCTTTAATTTTCTAAGAACTCGAACCTTGCGAGAGATAAATTCTTCTTGAGCCGGAATTTTAAAGCGGATATTGAGAGCTTTCAAAGCCTTGTGGGAGATAGATTTCCCTTGAGCCAGATTTTGAACCGGAATCTTTCCTGATAACCCAAAATTCTTCTATTGAGCTGGACTTTTATGATTGTCAGGCACTTTTAAGCCGGAAATTTTCTGACGGCCTTCAAATTTTCACCAATAGGGCAGTAGCCTCCGGAGTCGGGTTATTTTTCCCTCCAATGACCCGGAGTTCTTGAATTGGTTGAGTCGTGTCATTGTAGCCCTCGAGTCTTAAGACAATTTGAGGAGCTGGCTTGAGACTCTCCATACTTGACCGTGATATGAACCGGCATATAGTTGAACAGCGGAATGTTGGAATATGTTGAAGCTAGAAGTAAAGGTGGCGAGTTGATGATCTTCGCAACAATCATTGTATACTCCCGGACTCCTGGTATGAGTCATTCAATAAATTCCGTGACATGAAGGTCACCTTTGTAGTAGAAAATTTGCCCTGCATCAAAAAACATTGCAAGCCAGAGTAATTGTTCTTTAAAAATGTATCAATAAAAATTGACTAGACAAATTTCACCTGATTCATCCGAATGAAAGATGATCTATTCTTTGAACAACCTTTAGTATTTGCTATGGTGATTTAGCCCCTCTCTCATGTCCTTGCAAAAGGGAATCAATCATAGCGCCGCCACCGTCACAGACCACTGGACGCCCTTGTAGAACGCCAAGACCCCAAGTAGCCTTATAGCCAGCATGGTTGAGGCGGGGGTGTGAAGGCAGAGATGGGACGACTCGAAGGCAGTTGCATGGTGGAGCTCAGCAGTTGCAAAGCGGCAGCTTAAAACGGACCCTCCGGGTCTCTTTTTTTTCATCACCTGGCCACTTTAATTTTTCCTCCAACCGGCTCCTCTTACCCATTTCGGCAGACAGGCGCCAAGCAGAAGAACACACAGGGGCGCAGCGGCTCAGAGGAAAAATCGACCGAGGGGGACGGGAGTGGCGGCTCTGAAGCGAGGTGAGGGCCAGCCGGCCGCGGGCTCGCGGGGGGGGGGGTCGGTGGCTCAAGCGGGGGTGACCCGGAGCAGAGGTGAAGCGGCCGCAGACATGGAGCAGGACGGCTCACTGCGCGGGGCAGCGCTCAATGCAAGGAAACCCAGAGGCGCGGGGCGGCCCTCCAGCAGTGGCTCAACGCAGGGCGACTTGGTCCGGCTCACCGCCCACTCCGGCAGTGAGGCAGAGGAGGCCATGGAGGCGTCTCTGGTAGGTGGAAGTGAGCGGCGGCTCAGCAGCAGACGGTGGCGACTTCGAAGCAGGCAGATGCGATGGAAAAAACCCAGAGGCAGGTCACTTGACGATGGCGACTCAGACGGCCGTAGGAGCAGAGTTTCTTGGGAAGCTACCGGTCGGCAAAGGGGCGGCGACTCAGAGAAAAAATGAGGCCGGCGTTGGGCAGTTTGAGGTTCGGGTGGCTTACAAGAAGCACTGTAGGCCGGGGTAACTCAATGCTGCTGGTGGTTAACGACGTCCCCGGCAAGGCGGCTCAGCGCGGTATGGACCGGCGAGGTGAGGCGAGGGGGCAGAGCCGGCACTGGCGGAACCATGCGAGCATCGGCCTGACGAGGCGCAGCAACACGAGCGTGTGGTGGATGTCTAAGCGTATGGAGCCAAGGCGGCTCAGAGGCGTACCAACGACGACTTGGAGCGGAGCACAGTGGCTGGCTCAGTGAAGCGCGCGGCAGCCGGTGCTGCCTCTTGAGCATGCGTTGGTTTTCCCTTGAAGAGGAAAGGGTGATGCAGCAAAGTAGCGTAAGTATTTCCCTCAGTTTTTGAGAACCAAGGTATCAATCTAGTAGGAGATAACATGCAAGTCACCTAGTACCTGCACAAACAATCAAGAACCTTGCAACCAACGCGATAAAGGGGTTGTCAATCCCTTCACGGTCACTCGCAAAAGTGAGATCTGATAAAGATAGTAAAGTAAATATTTTTGGTATTTTTGTTGTATAGATTGGAAATTAAAGATTGCAAAATAAAAGAACGGCGACAGAAATTGGCAAGTTAACGGGAAACTAATATGAAGTAAAATAGAAGATTATATGATGGAAAATAGACTCGGGGGCCATAGGTTTCACTAGTGGCTTCTCTCAAGATAGCATGTATTACGGTGGGTGAACAAATTACTGCCGAGCAATTGATAGAAAAATGCATAGTTATGAGAATATCTAGGCAATGATCATGAACATAGGCATCACGTCTGTGTCAAGTAGACCGAAACGATTCTGCATCTACTACTATTACTCCACACATCGACCGCTATCCAGCATGCATCTAGAGTATTAAGTTCATAAGAATAGAGTAACACATTAAGCAAGATGACATGATGTAGAGGGATAAACTAAAGCAATATGATGTAAACCCCATCTTTTTATCCTCGATGGCAACAATACTATACGTGCCTTGCTGCCCCTGCTGTCACTGGGAAAGGACACCGCAAGATTGAATCCAAAGCTAAGCACTTCTCCTATTCCAAGAAAGATCAATTTAGTAGGCCAAACTAAACCTATAATTCGAAGAGACTTGCAAAGATATCAAATCATGCATATAAGAATTCAGAGAAGAACCAAATATTATTCATAGATAGACTTGATTATAAATCCACAATTCATCGGATCTCGGCAAACACACCGCAAAAAGGTATTACATCGAATAGATCTCCAAGAACATCAAGGAGAACTTTGTATTGAGAATCAAAGACGGAGAGGAAGCCATCTAGCTAATAACTATGGACCCAAAGGTCTGTGGTAAACTACTCACACATCATCGAAGAGGCTATTGTGTTGATGTAGAAGCCCTCCGTGATTGATTCCCCCTCCGGCGGAGCGCCGGAAAAGGCCCCAAGATGGGATCTCATGGGTACAGAAGGTTGCGGCGGTGGAAAAGTGGTTCCGTGGCTCTCCCTGATGTTTTTAGTGTATAAGAGTATATATAGGCGGAAGAAATAGGTCGGTGGAGCTCTGTGGGCCCACGAGGGTGGGGGCGCGCCCTCCTGCCTCGTGACCGCCTTGCGGAGTTCCAGACTTCAACTCCAAGTCTTCTGGATTGCATTTGTTCCAAGAAAGATCATCGGGAAGGTTTCATTCCGTTTGGATTCCGTTTGTTATTCCTTTTCTTCAAAACACTGAAATAGGCAAAAAAACAGAAACTGGCGCTCGGCCTTCGGTTAATAGGTTAGTCCCAAAAATAATATAAAAGAGCATATTAAAGCCCATTAAACATCCAAAACAGATAATATAATAGCATGGAACAATAAAAAATTATAGATACGTTGGACACGTATCAAGCATCCCCAAGATTAATTCCTGCTCGTCCTCAAGTAGGTAAATGATAAAAAGAGAATTTTGATGTGGAATGCTACCTAACATAATTATCAATGTAATTTTCTTTATTGTGGCATGAATGTTCAGATCTGAAAGATTCAAGACAAAAGTTTAATATTGACATGAGAATAATAATACTTCAAGCATATTAAGAAAGTAATCATTTCTTCTCAAAATAACATGGCCAAAGAAAGTGCATCCCTACAAAATCATATAGTTTGGCTATGCTCCATCTTCGTCACACAAAATACTCCAATCATGCACATCCCCGGTTTCAGCCAAGCAATTGTTTCATACTTTAGTATTTTCAAACTTTTCAACTTTCACGCAATACATGAGCGTGAGCCATGGACATAGCACTATAGGTGGAATAGAATGGTGGTTTTGGAGAAGACAAAAGGAGGAAGATGGTCTCACATCAACTATGCATATTAATGGGCTATGGAGATGCCCATCAATAGATATCAATGTGAGTGAGTAGGGATTGCCATGCAACGGATGCACTAGAGCTATAAATGTATGAAAGATCAACAAAATAAACTAAGTAGGTGTGCATCCAACTTGCTTGCTCACGAAGACCTAAGGCATTTGAGGAAGCCCATTGTTGGAATATACAAGCCAAGTTCTATGACAAAAATTCCCACTAGTATATGAAAGTGACAAAATAAGAGACTCTCTATAATGAAGATCATGGTGCTACTTTGGAGCACAAGTGTGGAAAAAAGGATAGTAGCATTGTCCCTTCTCTCTTTTTCTCTCATTTTTTAGAGACTCCCCTTTTTTGGAGACTCTTTCTCTTTTCTCTTTTTTTATTTCCTCACACGGGACAATACTCTAATAATGAAGATCATCACAGTTCTATTTATTTACAACTCGAGAATTACAACTCAATATCTAGAACAAGATATGACTCTATATGAATGCCTCCAGCGGTGTACCGGGATGTGCAATGAATCAAGAGTGGCATGTATGAAAACATTATGAATGGTGGCCTTGCCACAAATACGATGTCAACTACATGATCATGCAAAGCAATATGACAATGATGGAACGTGTCATAATAAATGGAACGGAGGAAAGTTGCATGGCAATATATCTCGGAATGGCTATGGAAATGCCATAATAGGTAGGTATGGTGGCTGTTTTGAGGAAGGTATATGGTGGGTGTATGGTACCGGCGAATGTTGCGCGGTACTAGAGAGGCTAGCAATAGTGGAAGGGTGAGAGTGCGTATAATCCATGGACTCAACATTAGTCATAAACAACTCACATACTTATTGCAAAAATCTACAGGTCATCAAAACAAAGTACTACACACATGCTCCTAGGGGAAGGGTTGGTAGGATTTAACCATAGCGCGATCCTGACCTCCACACATAAGGAAGACAATCAAAGAATAAGTCATGCTTTAAATTTGTTACACAAGGGTTACCATACGTGCATGCTACGGGACTTGCAAACCTCAACACAAGTATTTCTCAAATTCACAATTATTCTACTAGAATGACTCTAATATCACCATCCTCATATCTCAAAACAATCATCAAGCATCAACCTTCTCATAGTATTCAATGCACTTTATATGAAAGTTTTTATTATACCCATCTTGGATGCCCATCATATTAGGACTAGTTTTATAACCAAAGCAAATTACCATGCTGTTCTAAAAGACTCTCAAAAAAATATAAGTGAACCATGAGAGATCAATAATTTCTATAAAATAAAACCACCACCGTGCTCTACAAAGATATAAGTGAAGTACTAGAGCAAAATTATCTAGATCAAAAGATATAAGTGAAGCACATAGAGTATTCTAATAAATTCTGATTCATGTGTGTCTCTCCCAAAACGTGTGTACAGCAAGTATGATTGTGGTAAACTAAAAGCAAAGACTCAAATCATACAAGACGCTCCAAGCAAAACACATATCATGTGGTGAATAAAAATATAGCATGAAGTAAAGTTAGGCTTTTGGTTGTTGTCGGTGTCAAAACCGGCGGATCTTGGGTAGGGGGTCCCGAACTGTGCGTCTAAGGCGGATGGTAACAGGAGGCGGGGGACACGATGTTTACCCAGGTTCGGGCCCTATCGATGGAGGTAATACCCTACTTCCTGCTTGATTGATCTTGATGATATGAGTATTAGAAGAGTTGATCTACCACGAGATCGGAGAGGCTAAACCCTAGAAGCTAGCCTATGGTATGATTGTTGTTGTCCTACAGACTAAACCCTCCGGTTTATATAGACACCGGAGAGGGCTAGGGTTGCATAGAGTCGGTTACAAGGGAGGAGATCTACATATCTGAATTGCCAAGCTTGCCTTCCACGCCAAGGAGAGTCCCATCCGGACACGGGACGGAGTCTTCAATCTTGTATCATCATAGTCCAATAGTTTGGCCAAAGGATATAGTCCGGCTGTCCGAGGACCCCCTAATCTAGGACTCCCTCAGTAGCCCCTGAACCAGGCTTCAATGACAATGAGTCCAGCACGCAGATTGTCTTCGGCATTGCAAGGGGGGTTCCTCCTCCGAATAGTCCATAAAAGATTTTGAACACAAGGATCGTGTATGGCTCTGCAAAATAAATTCCACATACCACCGTAGAGAGTATAATATTTCCACAAATCTAATCTGCTGACACATTTCGTGGCATGACATCACGCCACGGCCCGGTCATTATTCGAACCATTTTTCTCAACCAGCAACTGCACATATTGCGAGGTGGTTTCGTTGGCACGTCTTGTCGAAGCAGAGATCATGTCCCCTTATCATGGGATTCTCATCAATATGGGTGTGGGTAACCCAACTGCGCCATCAATTATGGCGCTTGGGGAATAAGCGAGTTTACCAGGCGGGTGGGGAGGCGCATTGTTTCTTCCGCCCTTATAAAGGGATAAGGATTCCTCTTTTTACCCACGCCTTCTTCCTCCTTGCTCATCCATTCTTGCACACTCTCGAGCTCCAGCGCCCAAGTTCGCACTTTCTCCTCACAACCACTCCAAGCATGTCCGGAGCGGGAGGCAAGTGGATGGTATCCTCCGTTATGGAGGAGGACATTAAGAAGCTCCGGGGAGCCAGATACCTAGCCGCAGATATTGCGCACCGGCTACCAGACGCGGGGCAGATCGTTCCTACTCCAGAACCCCATGAGAGGGTGGTATTTCTTACCCACTTCGTCCGCAGACTGGGATTTCCTCTCCACCCATTTGTCCACGGGCTCATATTTTACTATGGGCTGGATTTCCATGATCTGGCCCCCAACTTCATCCTCAACATCTCGGCGTTTATCGTTGTGTGTGAGGCCTTCCTTTGCATCAAGCACCACTTCGGCCTATGGCTGAAGACCTTCAACGTGAAGCCAAAGGTGATAGTCGGTCAGCAGGCGGAGTGCGAAGGCGCCTGATACGTCTCCAATGTATCCATAATTTTTGATTGCTCCATGCTATATTATCTACTATTTTGGACCATATTGGGCTTTATTTTCCAATTTTATATTATTTTTGGGACTAACCTATTAACCGGAGGCCCAGCCCAGAAGTGTTTTTTTGCCTATTTCAGTGTTTCGAAGAAACGGAATATCAAACGGAGTCCAAACGGAATGAAACCTTCGGGAACGTTATTTTCTCACCAAACATGATCCAGGAGACTTGGGCCCCACATCAAGAAAGAAGGGAGGCGGCCACGAGGGTGGGGGGCGTGCCCACCCCCCCTAGGGCGCGCCCCCTGCCTCGTGGGCCCTCCTTTGCTCCACCGACGTACTTCCTCCTATATATACCTACGTACCCCCAAATGATCAGATACGGAGCCAAAAACCTAATTCCACCGCCGCAACTTTCCGTATCCACGAGATCCCATCTTGGGGCCTGTTCTGGAGCTCCGCCGAAAGGGGAATCCACCATGGAGGGCTTCTACATCATCACCATAGCCCCTCCGATGAAGTGTGAGTAGTTTACTTCATACCTTCGATTCCATAGTTAGTAGCTAGATGGCTTCTTCTCACTTTTTGGATCTCAATACAATGTTCTCCCCCTCTCTCGTGGAGATCTATTCGATGTAATGTTCTTTTTGCGGTGTGTTTGTTGAGACCGATGAATTGTGGGTTTATGATCAAGATTATCTATGAACAATATTTGAATCTCCTCTGAATTCTTTTATGTATGATTGGTTATCTTTGCAAGTCTCTTCGAATTATCAGTTTGGTTTGGCCTACTAGATTGGTTTTTCTTGCAATGGGAGAAGTGCTTAGCTTTGGGTTCAATCTTGTGGTGTCCTTTCCCAGGGACAGTAGGGGCAGCAAGGCACATATTGTATTGTTGCCATCGAGGATAACAAGATGGGTTTTTTATCATATTGCATGAATTTATCCCTCTACATCATGTCATCTTGCTTAAGGCGTTACTCTGTTTTCTTGAATTTAATACTCTAGATGCATGCTGGATAGCGGTCGATGAGTGGAGTAATAGTAGTAGATGCAGGCAGGAGTCGGTCTACTTGTCTCGGACGTGATGCCTATATACATGATCATACCTAGATATTCTCATAACTATGCTCAATTCTGTCAATTGCTCAACAGTAATTTCTTCACCCACCGTAGAATACTTATGCTCTTGAGAGAAGCCACTAGTAAAACCTATTGCCCCGGGGTCTATCTCTATCATATTAATCTTCCTATGCTTTATTATCGCTTTGCTTTTTTACTTTGCATCTTTATACCAAAAATACCAAAAATATTATCTATCATCTCTATCAGATCTCACTCTCGTAAGTGACCGTGAAGGGATTGACAACCCCTATTCGCGTTGGTTGCGAGGAGTTATTTGCTTTGTGTAGGTACGAGGGACTCGCGCGTAGCCTCCTACTGGATTGATACCTTGGTTCTCAAAAACTGAGGGAAATACTTACGCTGCTTTGCATCGTCCTTTCCTCTTCGGGGAAATCCAACACAATGCTCAAGAGGTAGCAAGAAGAATTTCTGGCGCCATTGCCGACGAGTCTACGCAAAAGTCAACATACCAAGTACCCATCACAATCCCTTATCTCTCGCATTACATTATTTGCAATTTGCCACTATTTTTCCTCTCCCCCACTTCACCCTTGCCGTTTTATTCGCCCTCTCTTTGCCTTTTTCTCGCTTGCCTTTTTGTTTGCTCGTGTGTTGTATTGCTTGTCTGTCATGATGGCTCAAGATAATACCAAATTGTGTGACTTTACCAATACCAACAATAATGATTTCCTTAGCACTCTGATTGCTCCTCTTACCAACACTGAATCTTGTGAAATCAATACTGCTTTGTTGAATCTTGTTATGACAGATCAATTTGCCGGCCTTCCTAGTGAAGATGTCGCTACTCATCTAAATAGCTTCGTGGATTTATGTGATATGAAAAAGAAGAAAGATGTTGATAATGATATTGTTAAATTGAAGCTAGTTCCTTTTTCGCTTAGAGATCGTGCTAAATCTTGGTTTTTGTCTTTGCCTAAAAATAGTATTGAATCTTGGAACAAGTGCAAAGATGCTTTTATCTCTAAGTATTTTCCTCCCGCTAAGATCATCTCTCTTAGAAATGATATTATGAATTTTAAGCAACTTGATCATGAACATGTTGCACAAGCTTGGGAGAGAATGAAATTAATGATACATAATTGCCCTACTCATGGTTTGAACTTGTGGATGATTATACAAAAAATTTATGTCGGATTGAATTTTGCTTCAAGAAATCTTTAGGATTCGGCCACGGGAGGCACTTTTATGGAAATCACTTTAGGAGATGCTACTAAACTCCTAGATAATATTATGGTTAATTATTCTCAATGGCACACTGAAAGATCTACTAATAAAAAAGTGCATGCAATAGAATAAATTAATGTTTTGAGTGGAAAGATGGATGAACTTATTAAATTATTTGCTACTAAGACTGTTTCTTTTGATCCTAATGATATGCCTTTGTCTACTTTGATTGAGAATAATATGAATCTATGGATGTGAATTTTGTTGGTAGGAATAATTTTGGTAATAACGCGTATAGAGGGAATTTTAATCCTAGGGCTTATCCTAGTAATCCTTCTAATAATTATGGAAATTCCTAGAACAACTCTTATGGAAATTTTAATAAGATGCCCTCTGAATTTGAGACTAGTGTTAAAGAGTTTATGAATTCACAAAAGAATTTTAATGCTTTGCTTGAAGAGAATTTGCTTAAAGTTGATGAATTGGCTAGGAACGTTGATAGAATTTCTCTTGATGTTGATTCGTTAAAGCTTAGGTCTATCCCTCCTAAGCATGATATCAATGAGTCTCTCAAAGCCATGAGAATTTCCATTGATGAGTGCAAGGAAAGAACCGCTAGGATGCGTGCTACGAAAGATGCCTATATTAAAGCGTGTTCTTCCAATCCCTATGAAAATAAAGATGAAGATCCAAAAGTTATTGATGTGTCCCCTATTAATTCTTTGTTTTGCAATATGAATCTTGATAATGATGGGAATGAATATGATCCACCTTTACCTAGAAGGCGTTCCAAGAATTCGGAGTTTTTAGATCTTGATGATGAATTGATAAAAGTGGGACTAAAGAAAAGCAAAACCCTAGATGTTGCTAAGCCCACTATTTTGGATTTTAAGGAATTTAATTATGAAAGTTGCTCTTTAATTGATTGTATTTCTTTGTTGCAATCCGTGCTAAATTCTCCTCATGCTTATAGTCAAAATAAAGCGTTTACTAAACATATCGTTGATGCCTTGATGCAATCTTATGAAGAAAAACTTGAGTTGGAAGTTTCTATCCCTAGAAAACTTTATGATGAGTGGGAACCAACTATTAAAATTAAGATTAAGGATCATGAATTTTATGCTTTATGTGATTTGGGTGCCAGCGTTTCCACTATTCCCAAAACTTTGTGTGATTTGGTAGATTTCCGTGATTTTGATGATTGCTCTCTAAACTTACATCTTGCGGATTCCAATATTAAGAAACCTATGGGAAGAATTAATGATGTTCTTATTGTTGCAAATAGGAATTATGTGCCCGTAGATTTTATCGTTCTTGATATAGATTGCAATCCTTCTTGTCCTATTATTCTTGGTAGACCTTTCCTTAATTAGAATGATTGGTGCAATTATTGATATGAAGGAAGGGAAAATTAGATTCCAATTTCCATTAAAGAAAGTCATGGAACACTTCCCTAGGAAGAAAATAAAATTACCATATGAATCTATCATGAGAGACACTTATGGATTGCCTACCAAAGATGGCAGTACCTAGATCTATCCTTGCTTTTATGCCTAGCTAGGGGCGTTAAACGATAGCGCTTGTTGGGAGGCAACCCAATTTTATTTTTAGTTTTTTTTCTTTTGCTTCTGTTTAGGAATAAATAATCCATCTACCTTCTCTTTAGATGTGGTTTTATGTTTTAATTAGTGTTTGTGCCAAGTTAAACCTATAGGATCTTCTTGGATGATAGTTATTTGATCTTGCTATAATTTCCAGAAACTTTCTGTTCATGAAAACAATTGTTAAAAATCACAAGAACGTGATAAAATAGTGATTCCAATTGCTTCTGATCAATAAACAAATTGCCTATGTCGTCCTATTTTGGCTGAATTTTTGGATTTCCATAAGTTTGTGTTAGTTACATATTACTACAGACTGTTATGTTTTTGACGGATTCTGTTTTTCGTGTGTTGTTTGCTTATTTTGATGAATCTATGGCTAGTAAAATAGTTTATAAACCATAGAGAAGTTGAATACAGTAGGTTTAACACCAATATAAATAAATAATGAGTTCATTACAGTACCTTGAAGTGGTCTTTTGTTTTCTTTCGCTAGCGGAGCTCACGAGATTTCTGTTGAGTTTTGTGTTGTGAAGTTTTCAAGTTTTGGGTGAAATCTTTCGATGGATTATGGAACAAGGAGTGGCAAGAGCCTAATCTTGGGGATGCCCATGGCACCCCCAAGATAATCCAAGGACACCAAAAAGTCAAAGCTTTGGGATGCCTCGGAAGGCATCCCCTCTTTCGTCTACTTCCATCGGTAATTTTACTTGGAGCTATAATTTTATTCACCACATGATATGTGTTTTTCTTGGAGTGTCTTGTATGATTTGAGTCTTTGCTTTTTAGTTTACCACAATCATCCTTGCTGTACACACCTTTTGAGAGAGCCATACATGAATTGAAATTTGATAGAATACTCTATGTGCTTCACTTATATCTTTTGAGCTATATAGTTTTGCTCTAGTGCTTCACTTATATCTTTTAGAGCACGGTGGTGGATTTGTTTTATAGAAACTATTGATCTCTCATGCTTCACTTAGATTATTTTGAGAGTCTTAAATAGCATGGTAATTTTCTTAATAATAATATGCTTGGTATTCAAGATTTGTAAAACTTTCTTTTGAGTGCGTTGAATACTAACAAAAGTTTGATGCTTGATAATTGTTTTGAGATATGGAGGTGATAATATCAAAGTCGTGCTAGTTGAGTTGTTGTGAATTTGAGAAATACTTGTGTTGAAGTTTGCAAGTCCCGTAGCATGCACGTATGGTAAACGTTATGTAACAAATTTGAAACATGAGGTGTTATTTGATTGTCCTCCTTATGAGTGGCGGTCAGGGACGAGCGATGGTCTTTTCCTACCAATCTATCCCCCTAGGAGCATGCGTGTAGTGCTTTGGTTTTTGATGGCTTGTAGATTTTTTGCAATAAGTATATGAGTTCCTTATGACTAATGTTGAGTCCATGGATTATACGCACTCCCACCCTTCCATCATTGCTAGCCTCTTCGGTACCGTGCATTGCCCTTTCTCACATTGTGAGTTGGTGCAAACTTCGCCGGTGCATCCAAACCCCATGATATGATACGCTCTTTCACACATAAACCTCCTTATATCTTCCTCAAAACAGCCACCATACCTACCTATTATGGCATTTCCATAGTCATTCCGTGATATATTGCCATGCAACTTTCCACCATACCGTTCATCATGACACATTCATCATTGTAATATTGCTTAGCATGATCATGTAGTTGACATAGTATTTGTGGCAAAGCCACCGTTCAGAATTCTTTCATACATGTCACTCTTGATTCATTGCATATCCCGGTACACCGCCGGAGGCATTCATATAGAGTCATACTTTGTTCTAGTATGGAGTTGTAATCATTGAGTCGTAAATAAATAGAAGTGTGATGATCATCATTCAATAGAGCATTGTCCCAAAAAAAGAGAAAGGCCAAAAAGAAAAAAAAGGCCCAAAAAAGAGAAATAAAAAGGGGGCAATGCTACTTTCCTTTTTTTCCACACTTGTGCTTCAAAGTAGCACCATAATCTTCATGATAGACAGTCTCTTGTTTTGTCACTTTCATATATTAGTCGGAATTTGTCATTATAGAACTTGGCTTGTATATTCCAACAATGGGCCTCCTCAAGTGCCCTAGGTCTTCATGAGCAAGCAAGTTGGATGCACACCCACTTAGTTTCTTTTGTTGAGCTTTCATACATTTATAGCTTTAGTGCATCCGTTGCATGGCAATCCCTACTCCTTTCATTAACATCAATCGATGGGCATCTCCATAGCTCATTGATTAGCCTCGTTGATGTGAGACTTTCTCCTTTTTTGTCTTCTCCACATAACCCCCATCATCATATTCTATTCCACCCATAGTGCTATGTCCATGGCTCACGCTCATGTATTGCGTGAAGGTTTATAAGTTTGAGATTACTAAAGTATGAAACAATTGCTTGCCTTGTCATCGGGGTTGTGCATGATGAGAGCATTCTTGTGTGACGAAAATGGAGCATGACTAAACTATATGATTTTGTAGGGATGAACTTTCTTTGGCCATGTTATTTTGAGAAGACATAATTGCTTAGTTAGTATGCTTGAAGTATTATTATTTTTATGTCAATATGAACTTTTGTCTTGAATCTTTCAGATCTGAATATTCATACCACAATTAAGAAGAGTTACAATGAAATTATGCCAAGTAGCATTCCGCGCCAAAAATTCTTTTTTTATCATTTACCTACTCGAGGACGAGCAGGAATTAAGCTTGGGGATGCCTGATACGTCTCCAACGTATCTATAAGTTTTGATTGCTCCATGCTATATTATCTACTGTTTTGGACCATATTGGGCTTTATTTTTCACTTTTATATTATTTTTGGGACAAACCTATTAATCGGAGGCCCAGCCCAGAATTGTTGTTTTTTTGCCTATTTTAGTGTTTCGAAGAAACGGAATATCAAACGGAGTCCAAACGGAATGAAACCTTCGGAGCCCCCCTTTGCTCCACTGACGTACTCCTTCCTCCTATATATACCTACGTACCCCCAAACGATCAGATACGGAGCCAAAAACCTAATTCCACCGCCGCAACTTTCTGTATCCACGAGATCCCATCTTGGGGCCTGTTCCGGAGCTCAGCGAGAAGGGGAATCGACCACGAAGGGCTTCTACATCATCACCATAGCCCCTCCGATGAAGTGTGAGTAGTTTACTTCAGACCTTCGGGTCCATAGTTAGTAGCTAGATGGCTTCTTCTCTCTTTTTGGATCTCAATACAATGTTCTCCACCTCTCTCGTGGAGATCTATTCGATGTAATCTTCTTTTTTGCGGTGTGTTTGTTCCGACCGATGAATTATGGGTTTATGATCAAGATTATCTATGAACAATATTTTAATCTTCTCTGAATTCTTTTATCTATGATTGGTTATCTTTGCAAGTCTCTTCGAATTATCAGTTTGGTTTGGCCTACTAGATTGGTTTTTCTTGCAATGGGAGAAGTGCTTAGCTTTGGGTTCAATCTTGCGGTGTCCTCACCCAGTGACAGTAGGGGCAGCAAGGCACGTATTGTATTGTTGCCATCGAGGATAACAAGATGGGGTTTTTATCATATTGCATGAATTTATCCCTCTACATCATGTCATCTTGGTTAGGGCGTTACTCTGTTTTCTTGAACTTAATACTCTATATGCATGCTGGATAGTGGTCGATGAGTGGAGTAATAATAGTAGATGCAGGCAGGAGTCGGTCTACTTGTCTCGGACGTGATGCCTATATACATGATCATACCTAGATATTCTCATAACTATGCTCAATTCTGTCAATTGCTCAACAGTAATTTGTTCACCCACCGTAGAATACTTATGCTCTTGAGAGAAGCCATGAGTGAAACCTATGGCCCCCGGGTCTATCTCTATCATATTAATCTTCCTACGCTTTATTATTGCTTTGCTTTTTTACTTTTGCCTTTTATATTACTTTGCATCTTTATACCAAAACTACCAAAAATATTATCTATCATCTCTATCAGATCTCACTCTCGTAAGTTACCGTGAAGGGGTTGACAACCCCTATTCGCGTTGGTTGCGAGGAGTTATTTGCTTTGTGTAGGTACGAGGGACTCGCGCGTAGCCTCCTACTGGATTGATACCATGGTTCTCAAAAACTGAGGGAAATACTTACGCTGCTTTGCTGCTGTTGGGGAACGTAGTAATTTCAAAATTTTCCTACGCACACGCAAGATCATGGTGATGCATAGCAACGAGGGGAGAGTATGATCTACGTACCCTTGCAGATCGCAACGGAAGCGTTGACACAACGTAGAGAAGTAGTCGTACGTCTTCTTCCCGATCCGACCGATCCAAGCACCGTTACTCCGGTACCTCCGAGTTCTTAGCACACATTTAGCTCGATGACGATCCTCGGGCTCCGATCCACCAAAGCATCGAGGAAGAGTTTAGTCAGCACGACGGCGTGGTGACGATCTTGATGTTCTACCGACGCAGGGCTTCGCCTAAGCACTGCAACAATATGATCGAGGTGGAATTTGGTGGCAGGGGGCACCGCACACGGCTAAGGAAAGATCTCAGTGATCAATTGTGTGTCTAGAGGTGCCCCCTGCCCCCGTATATAAAGGGGCCAAGGGGGGAGGGTGCGGCCAGCCAAGGGGCGCGCCAGGAGGAGTCCTACTCCCGCCGGGAGTAGGACTCCCCCCTCCAATCCTATTCCAACTAGGACTCCCCAAGGGGGGAAAGAGAGAGGGGGTGGCCGGCCACCTTCCCTAGTCCTAATAGGACTAGGGGAAGGGGGGAGGCGCGCAGCCCTTGTGGGCAGCCCTTTCACCTTTCCACTAAGGCCCATGAAGGCCCATTTGGCTCCCGGGGGGTTCCGGTAACCCTCCCGGTATTCCGGTAAAATCCCGATTTCACCCGGAACACTTCCGATGTCCAAACATAGGCTTCCAATATATCAATCTTTATGTCTCGACTATTTCGAGACTCCTCGTCATGTCCGTGATCACATCCGGGACTCCGAACAACCTTTGGTACATCAAAATGCATAAACTCATAATAACTGTCATCGTAACGTTAAGCGTGCGGACCCTACGGTTCGAGAACAATGTAGACATGACTGAGACACGTCTCCGGTCAATAACCAATAGCAGGACCTGGATGCCCATATTGGATCCTACATATTCTACGAAGATCTTTATCGGTCAGACCGCATAACAACATACGTTGTTCCCTTTGTCATCGGTATGTTACTTGCCCGAGATTCGATCGTCGGTATCCAATACCTAGTTCAATCTCGTTACCGGCAAGTCTCTTTACTCGTTCCGTAATACATCATCTCGCAACTAACTCATTAGTTGTATTGCTTGCAAGGCTTAAGTGATGTGCATTATCGAGAGGGCCCAGAGATACCTCTCCGACGATCGGAGTGACAAATCCTAATCTCGAAATACGCCAACCCAACATCTACCATTGGAGACACCTGTAATACTCCTTTATAATCACCCAGTTACGTTGTGACGTTTGGTAGTACCCAAAGTGTTCCTCCGGTAAACGGGAGTTGCATAATCTCATAGTCATAGGAACATGTATAAGTCATGAAGAAAGCAATAGCAACATACTAAATGATCGGGTGCTAAGCTAATAGAATGGGTCATGTCAATTAGATCATTCAACTAATGATGTGACCTTGTTAATCAAATAACAACTCTTTGTTCATGGTTAGGAAACATAACCATATATTTGATTAACGAACTAGTCTAGTAGAGGCATACTAGTGACACTCTGTTTGTCTATGTATTCACACATGTATTATGTTTCCGGTTAATACAATTCTAGCATGAATAATAAACATTTATCATGATATAAGGAAATAAATAATAACTTTGATTATTGCCTCTAGGGCATATTTCCTTCAGTCTCCCACTTGCACTAGAGTCAATAATCTAGATTACACTGTAATGATCCTAACACCCATGGAGTCTTGGTGCTGATCATGTTTTGCTCGTGGAAGAGGCTTAGTCAACGGGTCTGCAACATTCAGATCCGTATGTATCTTGCAAATCTCTATGTCTCCCACCTGGACTAGATCCCGGATGGAGTTGAAGCGTCTCTTGATGTGTTTGGTCCTTTTGTGAAATCTGGATTCCTTTGCCAAGGCAATTGCACCAGTATTGTCACAAAAGATTTCCATTGGTCCCGAGGCACTAGGTATGACACCTAGATCGGATATGAACTCCTTCATCCAGACTCCTTCGTTCGCTGCTTCTGAAGCAGCTATGTACTCCGCTTCACATGTAGATCCCGCTACGACGCTTTGTTTAGAACTGCACCAACTGACAGCTCCACCGTTTAATGTAAATACGTATCCGGTTTGCGATTTAGAATCGTCCGGATCAGTGTCAAAGCTTGCATCAACGTAACCTCTTACGGTGAGCTCTTTGTCACCTCCATATATGAGAAAAATATCCTTAGTCCTTTTCAGGTATTTCAGGATGTTCTTGACCGCTGTCCAGTGATCCACTCCTGGATTACTTTGGTACCTCCCTGCTAAACTTATAGCAAGGCACACATCAGGTCTGGTACACAGCATTGCATACATGATAGAGCCTATGGCTGAAGCATAGGGAACATCTTTCATTTTCTCTCTATCTTCTGCAGTGGTCAGGCTTTGAGTCTTACTCAATCTCACACCTTGTAACACAGGCAAGAACCCTTTCTTTGCTTGATCCATTTTGAACTTCTTCAAAATCTTGTCAAGGTATGTGCTTTGTGAAAGTCCAATTAAGCGTCTTGATCTATCTCTATAGATCTTTATGCCTAATATGTAAGCAGCTTCACCGAGGTCTTCCATTGAAAAACTTTTATTCAAGTATCCCTTTATGCTATCCAGAAATTCTATATCATTTCCAATCAGTAATATGTCATCCACATATAATATCAGAAATGCTACAGAGCTCCCACTCACTTTCTTGTATATACAGGCTTCTCCAAAAGTCTGTATAAAACCAAATGCTTTGATCACACTACCAAAGTGTTTATTCCAACTCCGAGAAGCTTGCACCAGTCCATAAATGGATCGCTGGAGCTTGCACACTTTGTTAGCTCCCTTTGGATCGACAAAACCTTCCGGTTGCATCATATACAACTCTTCTTCCAGAAATCCATTCAGGAATGCGGTTTTGACATCCATCTGCCAAATTTCATAATCATAAAATGCAGCAATTGCTAACATGATTCGGATAGACTTAAGCATCGCTACGGGTGAGAAAGTCTCATCATAGTCAATCCCTTGAACTTGTCGAAAACCTTTTGCGACAAGTCGAGCTTTGTAGACAGTAACATTACCATCAGCGTCAGTCTTCTTCTTAAAGATCCATTTATTCTCAATTGCTTGCCGATCATCGGGCAAGTCAACCAAAGTCCATACTTTGTTCTCATACATGGATCCCATCTCAGATTTCATGGCTTCAAGCCACTTTGCGGAATCTGGGCTCACCATCGCTTCTTCATAGTTCGTAGGTTCATCATGATCTAGTAGAATGACCTCCAGAATAGGATTACCGTACCACTCTGGTGCGGATCTCACTCTGGTTGATCTACGAGGTTCAGTAGTATCTTGATCTAAAGTTTCATGATCATTATCATTAGCTTCCTCACTTATTGGTGTAGGTCTCGCAGAAACAGTTTTCTGTGATGTACTATTTTCCAATAAAGGAGTAGGTATAGTTACCTCGTCAAGTTCTACTTTCCTCCCACTCACTTCTTTCGAGAGAAACTCCTTCTCTAGAAAGTTTCCGAACTTAGCAACAAAAATCTTGCCTTCGGATCTGTGATAGAAGGTGTATCCAATAGTTTCCTTTGGATATCCTATGAAGACACATTTCTCCGATTTGGGTTCGAGCTTATCAGGTTGAAGCTTTTTCACATAAGCATCGCAGCCCCAAACTTTCAGAAACGACAACTTTGGTTTCTTGCCAAACCACAGTTCATAAGGCGTCGTCTCAACGGATTTTGATGGTGCCCTATTTAACGTGAATGCGGCCGTCTCTAGAGCGTATCCCCAAAACGATAGCGGTAAATCAGTAAGAGACATCATAGATCGCACCATATCTAGTAAAGTATGATTACCACATTCGGACACACCATTACGCTGTGGTGTTCCGGGTGGCGTGAGTTGCGAAACTATTCCACAATTTTTCAAATGTACACCAAACTCGTAACTCAAATATTCTCCTCCACGATCAGATCGTAGAAATTTTATTTTCTTATTACGATGATTTTCCACTTCACTCTGAAATTCTTTGAACTTTTCAAATGTTTCAGACTTATGTTTCATTAAGTAGATATACCCATATCTGCTTAAGTCATCTGTGAAGGTGAGAAAATAACGATATCCGCCGCGAGCCTCAATATTCATCGGACCACATACATCGGTATGTATGATTTCCAATAAATCTGTTGCTCTCTCCATAGTACCGGAGAACGGTGTTTTAGTCATCTTGCCCATGAGGCACGGTTCGCAAGTACCAAGTGATTCATAATCAAGTGGTTCCAAAAGTCCATCAATATGGAGTTTCTTCATGCGCTTTACACCGATATGACCTAAACGACAGTGCCACAAATAAGTTGCACTTTCATTATCAACTCTGCATCTTTTGGCTTCAACATTATGAATATGTGTATCACTACTATCGAGATTCATCAAAAATAGACCACTCTTCAAAGGTGCATGACCATAAAAGATATTACTCATATAAATAGAACAACCATTATTCTTTGATTTAAATGAATAACCATCTCGCATTAAACAAGATCCAGATATAATGTTCATGCTCAACGCTGGCACCAAAAAACAATTATTTAGGTCTAATATTAATCCCAAAGGTAGATGTAGAGGTAGCGTGCCGACCGCGATCACATCGACTTTGGAACCGTTTCCCACGCGCATCGTCACCTCGTCCTTTGCTAGTGTCCGCTTATTCTGTAGTCCCTGTTTCGAGTTGCAAATATTAGCAACAGAACCAGTATCAAATACCCAGGTGCTACTGCGAGCATTAGTAAGGTACACATCAATAACATGTATATCACATATACCTTTGTTCACCTTGCCATCCTTCTTATCCGCCAAATACTTGGGGCAGTTCCGCTTCCAGTGACCAGTCTGCTTGCAATAGAAGCACTCAGTTTCAGGCTTAGGTACAGACTTGGGTTTCTTCACTTGAGCAGCAACTTGCTTGCTATTCTTCTTGAAGTTCCTCTTCTTCTTCCCTTTGCCCTTTTTCTTGAAACTAGTGGTTTTGTTAACCATCAACACTTGATGCTCCTTCTTGATTTCTACCTCCGCAGCTTTCAGCATTGCGAAGAGCTCGGGAATAGTCTTGTTCATCCCTTGCATATTATAGTTCATCACGAAGCTCTTGTAGCTTGGTGGCAGTGATTGGAGAATTCTGTCAATGACGCAATCATCCGGAAGATTAACTCCCAATTGAATCAAGTGATTATTATACCCAGACATTTTGATTATATGCTCACTGACAGAACTGTTCTCCTCCATCTTGCAGCTATAGAACTTATTGGAGACTTCATATCTCTCAATCCGGGCATTTGCTTGAAATATTAATTTCAACTCCTGGAACATCTCATATGCTCCATGACGTTCAAAACGTCGTTGAAGTCCCGATTCTAAGCCGTAAAGCATGGCACACTGAACTATCGAGTAGTCATCAGCTTTGCTCTGCCAGACGTTCATAACTTCTGGTGTTGCTCTAGCAGCAGGCCTGGCACCCAGCGGTGCTTCCAGGACGTAATTCTTCTGTGCAGCAATGAGGATAATCCTCAAGTTACGGACCCAGTCCGTGTAATTGCTACCATCATCTTTCAACTTTGCTTTCTCAAGGAACGCATTAAAATTCAACGGAACAATAGCACGAGCCATCTATCTACAACCAACATAGACAAGCAAGATACTATCAGGTACTAAGTTCATGATAAATTTAAGTTCAGTTAATCAAATTTACTTAAGAACTCCCACTTAGATAGACATCCCTCTAATCCTCTAAGTGATCACGTGATCCAAATCAACTAAACCATAACCGATCATCACGTGAGATGGAGTAGTTTTCAATGGTGAACATCGTTATGTTGATCATATCTACTATATGACTCACGCTCGACCTTTCGGTCTCTGTGTTCCGAGGCCATATCTGTATATGCTTGGCTCATAAAGTATAACCTGAGTATTCCGCGTGTGCAACTGTTTTGCACCCGTTGTATTTGAACGTAGAGCCTATCACACCCAATCATCATGTGGTGTCTCAGCACGAAGAACTTTTGCAACGGTGCATACTCAGGGAGAACACTTCTTGATAATTTAGTGCGAGATCATCTTATAATGCTACCGTCAATCAAAGCAAGATAAGATGCATAAAAGGATAAACATCACATGCAATCAATATAAGTGATATGATATGGCCATCATCATCTTGTGCTTGTGATCTCCATCTCCGAAGCACCGTCATGATCACCATCGTCACCGGCACGACACCTTGATCTCCATCGTAGCATCGTTGTCGTCTCGCCAATCTTATGCTTCCACGACTATCACTACCGCTTAGTAATAAAGTAAAGCATTACATCGCGATTGCATTGCATACAATAAAGCGACAACCATATGGCTCCTGCCAGTTGCCGATAACTCGGTTACAAAACATGATCATCTCATACAATAAAATTTAGCATCATGCCTTGACCATATCACATCACAACATGCCCTCCAAAAACAAGTTAGACGTCCTCTACTTTGTTGTTGCAAGTTTTACGTGGCTGCTACGGGCTTAAGTAAGAACTCATCTCACCTACGCATCAAAACCACAACGATAGTTTGTCAAATAGACTCCGTTTTAACCTTCTCAAGGACCGGGCGTAGCCACACTCGGTTCAACTAAAGTTGGAGAGACAGTCGCCCGCAAGCCATCTATGTGCAAAGCACATCGAGGGAACCGGTCTCGCGTAAGCGTACGCGTAAGGTTGGTCCGGGTCGTCTCGTCCAACAATACCGCCGAACCAAAGTATGACATGCTGGTAGGCAGTATGACTTGTATCGCCCACAACTCACTTGTGTTCTACTCGTGCAAATAACATCAAACCATAAAACCAGGCTCGGATGCCACTGTTGGGGAACGTAGTAATTTCAAAATTTTCCTACGCACACGCAAGATCATGGTGATGCATAGCAACGAGGGGAGAGTATGATCTACGTACCCTTGTAGATCGCAACGGAAGCGTTGACACAACGTAGAGGAAGTAGTCGTACGTCTTCTTCCCGATCCGACCGATCCAAGCACCGTTACTCCGGTACCTCCGAGTTCTTAGCACACGTTCAGCTCGATGACGATCCTCGGGCTCCGATCCAGCAAAGCATCGAGGAAGAGTTTAGTCAGCACGACGGCGTGGTCACGATCTTGATGTTCTACCGACGCAGGGCTTCGCCTAAGCACTGCAACAATATGATCGAGGTGGAATTTTGTGGCAGGGGGCACCGCACACGGCTAAGGAGAGATCTCAATGATCAATTGTGTGTCTAGAGGTGCCCCCTGCCCCCGTATATAAAGGGTCCAAGGGGGAAGGGTGCGGCCAGCCAAGGGGCGCGCCAGGAGGAGTCCTACTCCCGCCGGGAGTAGGACTCCCCCCTCCAATCCTATTCCAACTAGGACTCCCCAAGGGGGGAAAGAGAGAGGGGGTGGCTGGCCACCTTCCCTAGTCCTAATAGGACTAGGGGAAGGGGGAGGCACGCAGCCCTTGTGGGCAGCCCTTTCACCTTTCCACTAAGGCCCATGAAGGCCCATTTGGCTCCCGGGGGGTTCCGGTAACCCTCCCAGTATTCCGGTAAAATCCTGATTTCACCCGGAACACTTCCGATGTCCAAACATAGGCTTCCAATATATCAATCTTTATGTCTCGACTATTTCGAGACTCCTCGTCATGTCCGTGATCACATCCGGGACTCCGAACAACCTTTGGTACATCAAAATGCATAAACTCATAATAACTGTCATCGTAACGTTAAGCGTGCGGACCCTACGGTTCGAGAACAATGTAGACATGACCGAGACACGTCTCCGGTCAATAACCAATAGCGGGACCTGGATGCCCATATTGGATCCTACATATTCTACGAAGATCTTTATCGGTCAGACCGCATAACAACATACGTTGTTCCCTTTGTCATCGGTATGTTACTTGCCCGAGATTCGATCGTCGGTATCCAATACCTAGTTCAATCTCGTTACCGGCAAGTCTCTTTACTCGTTCTGTAATACATCATCTCGCAACTAACTCATTAGTTGTATTGCTTGCAAGGCTTAAGTGATGTGCATTATCGAGAGGGCCCAGAGATACCTCTCCGACGATCGGAGTGACAAATCCTAATCTCGAAATACGCCAACCCAACATCTACCATTGGAGACACCTGTAATACTCCTTTATAATCACCCAGTTACGTTGTGACGTTTGGTAGTACCCAAAGTGTTCCTCCGGTAAACGGGAGTTGCATAATCTCATAGTCATAGGAACATGTATAAGTCATGAAGAAAGCAATAGCAACATACTAAACGATCGGGTGCTAAGCTAATAGAATGGGTCATGTCAATCAGATCATTCAACTAATGATGTGACCTCGTTAATCAAATAACAACTCTTTGTTCATGGTTAGGAAACATAACCATATATTTGATTAACGAACTAGTCTAGTAGAGGCATACTAGTGACACTCTGTTTGTCTATGTATTCACACATGTATTATGTTTCCGGTTAATACAATTCTAGCATGAATAATAAATATTTATCATGATATAAGGAAATAAATAATAACTTTGATTATTGCCTCTAGGGCATATTTCCTTCAGCTGCATCATCCTTTCCTCTACGGGGAAATCCAACGCAGTGCTCAAGAAGTAGCAGCACCATGGTGGGAAAAATGCCCAATGTCACCTGGCTTGAAGGCTCCTATGTGGAGATCGTGAAGGGGTGGCAATCGGGGTGGTTCTACATCACCGAGCCGCGTGACACCAACTGGGTGGCGGCCCCCGAATTTCGATCCGGAATCCCCTTGCGGCTCACTTCCTGGAAAGAGAAGGGCATATCCTGGGGTTCCTCGGTGGAGCTGACCGGACTCTAGACCTACGTCAAAAACATGATGAGCAAGAAAATTAAGCTTGTCAACGTGGTCCAAGTCATGCTCTTCCGCCGGATCCTCCCGTGTCAAAGACGGGCTTTCAATTTATGGGAGTTCGACCCGGCTAAGCACCAGACGCTGCGAGAGCTCTTCGACACGATGCACAAGGACGTCTGGAAGGTGCTGTTCAAGGGCGCCAAGGTACCTCCTTCCCTTATCAAGGAACGCGGACTCAGCGCGAAGCGCCCTGCCAATCCGGTAAGTCTTTTATATCTCATAAGATGTTCTCTTCCCCAGTATAACCATGCGCGGGGTCTAAGCCTTCACGCCATTTAACAGGACTGGGTAGCAACAGCATGGCAGATCGATTGTCCAGCCCCCCTGCCCGAAGATCCAGCAGATGTTCTCCTAACGGAGATGCTGGCTCCGGCGCCCTATGAGGTGCCGGAGAAGAAGGCCAAGCAGAAGGCCACGGGGACCAGGAAGGGTCTTGTAACACCCCGGATGTAACTTTCCCAATTTGTACTCCAACTCTTGCCGTTTCCGGTGTTAAGTTATTTTATTTTCTCGGGTTCAGGTTTTTGTCTCCATGTGTTGTTGTCGTTGTCATGCATCTCATATCATGTCATCATGTGCATTGCATTTGCATACGTGTTCGTCTCATGCATTCGAGCATTTTCCCCGTTGTCCGTTTTGCATTCCGGCGCTTCGTTCTCCTCCGGTGGTCATTTCTACCTTTCTTTCATGTGTGGGGATTAAACATTTCCGGATTGGACCGAGACTTGCCAAGCGGTCTTGGTTTACTACCGGTAGACCGCCTGTCAAGTTTTGTATCATTTGGACTTCGTTTGATACTCCAACGGTTAACCGAGGGACCGAGAAGCCCTCGTGTGTGTTGCAGCCCAACACCCCTCCATTTTGGCCCAAAACCCACCTAAACCCTCTCCATCTTCTAGAGCGTTCGATCACGATCGTGTGGCCGAAAACCGCACCTCATTTGGACTCTCCTAGCTCCTCCTATGCCTATTTAAAGATCCCCCGAAAATATCCTTCTCCTTCCTCCCGAAAAACCCTAGATCCACCCCTCGCGCGCGCCGGACATTGTCCGTCCGGACCGGACGCGTCCGTGTCACCACCGCCGCCCAATCGCACGCCGCCACGTGGCCTCCAACCCAGCCGCCGCCGCTCCGGCTCGGGAGGCCCAGGGAGGGCCCCCGCGAGCCCGCGCCTGCCGCCGCCCTTCTCCCGCGTCGCGCCGTGCCCGGCCGCCTCCTTCTCCGCGCCGCCGCCTCCTTCTCTGCGCCGCCGTTGAGCCGCTCGCTGCCCCGGCCGCCGCGGTCACCGCCGCGCCGCCTCGCCCGTCCTCCGGCCGGTCGCCGCCTCGTCGCCTCGTCTTCGGCCAGATTCGGCCGCAGGAGTGCCGGATCCGGCGACCTCGCCCTCGCCGGCCGCCGTCTTCGAACTCCGGCGAGCTCCCCGGCCATCCTCGTTTTGCGTGCCCGGGTCAAACCCTAGATCCGGAGGTTAAAATTCGTCTAAGTCCCTGGATTTCCTGATCCAAGTGCTCCTGTTCATAGCCTCGTAACTTTGCATCCGTAGCACCGATTCATGCAGATAGCATATCAAATTGTTTATCTCAGAGAGTACATCATTTCATTCCATTGCATCATTTTCATTTGAGTTCATCTTGATGCCCGAACTGCTGTTAGAAGAGGGCTACTTAAGTTAATTGTCAGATCTGCTACTCCATTTAGAGTTTTGTCATTTTTGCCATGATTATTGTGTGCATGCTATGCCCTAATGTTCTACATATGTTTTGTTAAGGGTTTTGTCATCTTTCCAGAGGTGCAACCCATGTATTTTTGTGATGAGTATCGTGACTAGTGCAAGCTTGCAAAGTGAGGCACTCGGTAATTCTGTTTTCAGGGACTTAGCACTTCCACTAAGTCCTTAAGCTGTTTACCTCATGTTGTCATATGTTCATGTTGTTTCCTAGTGATCCGTGCCTCTTTTGAGGATGATCAGTAAGGATGTTTTGTTAATCTTGTAGTGCTCTATCCATCCATGTCTTTGTTTGCAATTATGGAGCACCCTAGCTTGAGTCAATCGAGCTCTACTTTTGCTACTTTGTGAATCTGGGCAGATTGTCAACTTGTTTGCAATTTTGCCGATGATGTTGTAGTTGATTCGTGCATGGTATGCTATTGTTCTTGCCATGTCTAGCTTGAATTTTGTGTGTTCTTGATAGATGTATGCTTATATTTTCATGACTTGCACCGTAGTGAGTGCATCGAGCTCGTAAACATGCCTACTTGAGTTATGTTTTAGCATGTGCCAGTTTTCACTAAGTATGAAAACTGATTATGTTTTTGCTATGTTCACGTGCTTGTTAGTATATTTTATGATCCCTTTTGGCTCAAGGTCACTAAGGGACTTTTGTTACTCTATTTGAGTAGCTCCATGCCATGCTTTACTTTTCCATGTTCAGGTTCCTGTAGCATGTAGTTTTGATGCTCCGAAGAGAGCTACCTGATCTGAAATTCCAGACAAGTGTTAATTTCACTAAGTCTGAGATCTGTTTGCCATATGCATTTTTGCCATGCTTGTTTGAACCTGTTAATGGATGATTTGGCCGTAGCTCAGTGCTAGACTTTTGTTAAGAATCTTGAATGCATCCCTGCCATGTATTTTGTTGTCATGTTTGGGTGTTATAGTATGTTCATCTCATTGCATTTAGATGACTACTTGCTGTAAATTGTAGACTGGTGTCATATTTGAATCACTTGCCATTTCCAAACCATAACTCCGATTCCGGCGTTCTTTATATCATTTTCAAGAGATTTCATCTCATCTTTCTAGTGGCACACTTGGATTTCCAGGTTGAGGCCAGGTTCATGCTTTCCTTGTCATATCTTGCATATGCATCCTGCATCGCATCCCGCATAGCATATCATCATTGCATCATATTGTTTGATCCTTGCATGTGGTTGATTGTGTCCTTGTTGCTTGTTTGTCTTGTTTGGGTAGAGCCGGGAGATGAGTTCGCTAACGAGGATCCCGTTGAGTTTGCTTTCGAGGATCCAGTCAACTCTGACAACTGTGCAGGCAAGATGATCATACCCTCGAAATCACTACTATCTTTGCTATGCTAGTTTGCTCGCTCTTTTGCTATGCCATTTCTATGATGACTACCACTTGCTTTCAAGCCTCCCAAATTGCCATGTCAAACCTCTAACCCACCATGTCCTAGCAAACCGTTGACTAGCTATGTTACCGCTTTGCTCAGCCCCTCTTATAGCGTTGCTAGTTGCAGGTGAAGATTGGAGGCCGTTCCTTGTTGGAACATTTATTTACTTGTTGGGATATCATTATATTGCTATGTTATCTTAATGCATCTATATACTTGGTAAAGGGTGGAAGGCTCGGCCTCTCGCCTAGTGTTTTGTTCCACTCTTGCCGCCCTAGTTTCCGACATATCGGTGTTATGTTCCCGGATTTTGCGTTCCTTACGCGGTTGGGTTATAATGGGAACCCCTTGATAGTTCGCCTTGATTAAAGCTTTTCCAGCAATGCCCAACCTTGGTTTTACCTTTTGCCACCTAGCCTCTTTTCCCTTGGGTTTCCGGAGCCCGAGGGTCATCTTATTTAACCCCCCCCCCCCCGGGGCCAGTGCTCCTTTGAGTGTTGGCCCAAACTGTTAGCCGCCGGTGGCTACCAGGGGCAACTCTGGGCTGGCCTACCGGAAGTTTAGACAATCTGAGTGTGCCCTGAGAATGAGATATGTGCATCTCCCATCGGGATTTGTCGACACATTCGGGCGGTGTTGCTGGTCTTGTTTTAACCTGTCGAAGTGTCTTGAAGAATCGAGAAACCGAGTTTGATAGGAATGTCTTGGGAGGAGGTCTATTCCTTCGTTGACCGTGAGAGCTTGTCATGTGCTAAGTTGGGACTCCCCTGCAGGGATTTGAACTTTCGAAAGCCATGCCCGCGGTTATGGGCAGATGGGAATTTGTTAATATCCGGTTGTAGATAACTTGTATCTTAACTTAATTAAAATGAATCAACTGAGTGTGTTACCGTGACGGCCTCTTCTCGGCGGAGTCCAGGAAGTGGAACGGTGTTGGAGTAATGTTTGCGTAGGTTGCTCTCTAGTTTCTCACTCGCGCTTTGCCTCCTCTTCTCGCTCTCTTTTGCGAATAGGATAGCCACCAGATATGCTAGTCGCTTGCTGCAGCTCCACATATTTTACCTTGCCTTACCTATAAGCTTAAATAGTCTTGATCGCGAGGGTGCGAGATTGTTGAGTCCCTGTGGCTCACAAATTACTATTACACCATATGCAGGGCCTGATGATTCCGCTCCAGGAGACGCGCTTGAGCTCAAGTGGGAGTTCGACGAAGACTCTCAACGTTACTATGTTTCCTTTCCTGATGATCAGTAGTGGTGCCCAGTTGGGGGTGATTGGGACCGTGTCGCATGTTGGGTTATCTTTTATTTTGGCTCCATAGTCGGGCCATGAGTGTTTGGGTGATGTAATGTTATTTATGTACTTGTTTGTCGTGGTGAGTGTAAGTCAACTATGTTATCTCCCCTTTTATTATCATATTACATGGGATGTTGTGAAGATTGCCTAACTTGCGACATATGCCTTCAATGCGATTATGTCTCTAAGTCATGCCTCGACACGTGGGAGCTATAGTCGCATCGAGGGTGTTACAAGTTGGTAATCAAAGCCTTCCCCGACCTTAGGAGCCCCATTCCTTGATCGTTTTTAGCGGCCGAGTTGTGTCTAGAAAAATGTTTTGAGTCATTTAGGAATTATATATCGGAGAGTTTAGGAATTCTTTTTTACTTCCCAGTCTCCTCATCGCTCTGGTAAGGCATCCTGACGTAGAGTTTTGACTCTTCTCTTCTCAAATTTCACTAAAAAAATTTAGGATCACGCGGGTATCTTGGAATCGTTCTGATGGTTTTATGATGAGAACATTGTCTTGGTGCCTCCTGTCAGGGGTTTTGTGGAAGTGTCCCGGGGAGTTGAGCTCTGAGGTATTGTCGTCATAATTTTATCGTTGCAGTTCTGGAATACCTGAGTTTAGTACGTCGACATCGAAAATCTCTTTTATGTAGTTCGTTGGTGAGATAACCTCGATGCCACCCAGTACTGGGGCAGGAGTTCGGGAGTATCGCCATAACTCGTATAACGGATGCTTTTCGAAGGTTGAGGTAGATGGTTTCCGAAGGTTTCTTGGTTATGTGTTGAAGGATGGATACAACTGGATGTAGGATTTGCTAGATTTGGGTGAGATATTATGCTTCCCCTGTATCCCCAACACCTGATTGCATAACCGGAAAGGTTCGGGAGTTTCATAGGTGGGAATTCTAGTAGCTCTAGTTCTTCTTCCACGGATATTGGTTTGAGATTGGGATTTCTTACCGATTATTCGTTCTTGATCCGTACCTTGTTGATTTATTTCTCTACCTTAATTCTACGTGGCTTCTCAATTTATGGATATGTGACCATTTCAAGAGGAATGCATTCGTTCATTTTGTTCGGATGTGAAGACTATATGTTGCAATTTTCATTCCCTTGGATTCAGCTTCAATATTTGTCTATCAATGTGCTAATGGAGGTCAACCTCTTCAGGATGGCTCCTCCAACGCGCACGACTCCGAATCCTAATCCGCCACCACCTCCCCCTCCTCCGGAGGCATGGCAAGCTGTGATGGCCGCAACCAATGCAAACACACAGTTGATCATGCAAATTCTTCAAGAGCGCAATCAAGGCAACCAAGGGAATCAAGGCAACAATCAGAATCACTTTGCTACACTCAACCAGTTCCTTGCTAACGGGCCAAAGACTTTCAGCAATTGTGTTGAGGCAACTGATGCTCACGATTGGCTAGTGGATCTGTGCAAGCATTTCGAGTGCAGTAACATCAGGCCTGAGGACTTTTTCAAGTTTGCTTCCTTCCAACTCAAGATCAAGCTGCAGAATGGTTCCGGCAGTACAAGGATTCCAGAGGTGGACGTGTTATCACTTGGGATGATTTCCATCGAGATTTCCGAGCTCATCATATTCCCCAGAGCGTGGTTGAAAGCAAGCGTGAGGAATTCCGCAATCTGAAGCAAGGCTCTTTGTCTGTCTATGACTACAATAAGTTGTTCCAGAAGCTCGCCCGCTTTGCCAAGTAGGACGTACCTGATGAGAAGAGCATGATATACCAGTTCAGGGGTGGTCTCAGAGAAGAAATTCAGCTCGCTCTTGTTCTCTTCGAGCCCTTGAGATACGATGAGTTCTACAACATGGCACTGAAGCAAGAGGCTGCTCAGTTGAGGTGTGATGCTTCCAAGAAGCGAGTCAGAGATGCTACTCCTTCTTCCTCTACTCAAGTGGCCAAGCAGTAGAAGTATTGGCTTCCTCCTCCTCCGTTCTGTCAGCCGTATCAGCAGAAGAGCAAAGGTGGCAGTGGATCTTCCCACCCACCCAACCCTGGCTTTCAGAACAAGACTTCGTCTCAAGCTCCAAGATCGAGTGCTCCGTACCACCGTCCGCTTTCAGAGGTCACGTGCAACAAGTGCCAACAGAAGGGTCACTATGCCAACAAGTGTTTCAACCAGAGGCGTCTTCCTCCTCCTCCTCCTGTCAGATCGGCAAGTACAACTGTGGTCAAGCATAACCCCAAACATGCCAAGGTCAACTTGATGAATGCAACTCAGGCAGAGGATTCGTCAAATGTCATCATGGGTAACCTTCCTGTTAATGATATTCCAGCTAAAGTTCTTTTTGACACTGGTGCATCGCATTGCTTCATTTCCAAACCTTTTGCATCAAAGTATGAGTGCAATTATCAGTATCTGCAAAGTTCCTTGCAAATTGTGTCACCGGGCAAGCAGATGATAGCTAACACCTGCGTCCCGGAGGTTACTATCACCTTGGGTGACTACAAGTTCCTTTCTTCCCCAATTGTTCTTGGTAACTCGGATATTGATCTTATTCTCGGAATGGATTGGCTTTCTAAGCACAAGGCACATCTTGATTGTGCTGCTAGGAAGATTCAATTGACTCATTCGTCTGAGGATGTAATTGTCTTTGCTGCTCAGGATAATACTATCCGTCTGTTTTCTCTCAATGAGAAGGGTGAATTGGATGCCATCTCGCAAATTCCAGTCGTTTGCGAATATCAAGACGTCTTTCCAGAAGAGCTTCCAGGAATGCCTCCGCACCGGCTAGTTGAATTCGTTATTGATCTTGAGCCTGCACGGAACCTGTGTGCAAACGTCCTTACAAGCTCGGACCTGAAGAGTTGAAGGAGCTGAAGAAGCAACTCGATATTCAAGATAAAATGGGTCTCATCCGGCCTAGTTCTTCTTCGTGGGGTTGTGGTGTTCTTTTTGTGAAGAAGAAGGATGGAACAGACCGACTTTGTGTTGATTACCGTCCAGTGAACAAGAAGACCATCAAGAACAAATACCCACTTCCCAACATCAATGAGCTGTTCGAACAACTTAAAGATACTCAAGTATTCTCCAAGCTTGATCTCCATATGGGTTATCATCAGATTCGAATCCGTGAGCAAGATATTCCCAAGACGGCTTTCAGGACAAGCTTTGGTTCATATGAATACACAGTCATGTCTTTTGGCCTCGCCAACGCTCCTCCGACTTTCTCTCGTATGATGAACTTCATCTTCAACGCCTACACCAATGACTTCGTTTTGGTCTACCTCGACGACATTCTGGTTTTCTCCAAGAACAAGGAAGATCATGCCAAGCACTTGCGTTTGGTTCTCGATAAGTTGAGGGAACATCAGTTCTACGCCAAGTTCTCCAAGTGCGAATTTTGGCTCGATGAGGTTCTTTATCTTGGTCATATCATCTCTGCCAAGGGCATCGCCGTGAATCCTGACAAGGTGTCTGCAATTATGAATTGGGAACCTCCTCGGAACGTGAAGCAACTCTTTAGCTTCCTCGGTCTCGCAAGCTATTGCCGAAGATTCGTTCAAAACTTTTCTAAGATCGCGAAGCCTCCCTCTAATCTTCTCCAGAAGCACGTCAAGTACGTTTGGTCTCCGGAGTGTGACATTGCTTTCAACACTTTGAAAGAGAAATTGATCACTGCTCCAGTTCTCACTCCGCCTGATGAATCCAAGCCGTACGAGGTCTTTTGTGATGCCTCTCTCCAAGGTCTTGGCGCAGTTTTGATGCAAGAGAAGAAAGTCGTTGCTTATACATCTCGCCAATTGAAGCCTAATGAGAAAAACTACCCCACTCATGATCTCGAGTTGGCGGCAGTTGTGCATGCTCTTTTGACTTGGAGACATCTTCTATTGGGAAGAAAAGTGGACATTTTCACTGATCACAAGAGTCTCAAGTACATCTTCACTCAGCCTAATCTCAACCTCAGGCAAACTCGATGGGTCGAAATGATTCAAGATTATAATCCGAGTATCGAGTATACTCCAGGCAAGGCCAATGTGATTGCTGACGCATTGAGCAGGAAAGCTTACTGCAACAGTCTGATTCTTATGCCTTATCAACCCGAGCTTTGTGAAGCTTTCCGCAAACTTAATCTGCAAGTTGTTCCTCAAGGTTTCCTCGCCAACCTTCAAGTCTCTCCTACCTTGGAAGACCAGATTCGCCAAGCCCAGCTTCTTGATGCTATGGTGAAAAAGGTGAAGATTGGGATTGCCAAGAGTCAACCCAAGTACATGTGCTACCTCCTTGATGACAAGGATACTCTCTTCTTCGAGGATCGTATTGTCGTACCCAAAGGTGACCTCCGTAAAGTGATCATGAATGAGGCTCACAATTCTCTCCTCCATCCACCCTGGGAGCACGAAGATGTATCAGGACCTCAAGCAAGCTTATTGGTGGACTCAAATGAAGCGCGAGATTGCCCAATACGTGAATGAATGTGATGTCTACAGAAGAGTGAAGGCAGAACACCAAAGGCCAGCAGGTCTCCTCCAACCTCTTGCCATTCCAGAATGGAAGTTTGACCACATTGAGATGGACTTCGTGACTGGGTTTCCAAAGTCCAAGCGTGGCAATGATGCTATATTCGTTGTCATCGACAAACTCACCAAAGTGGCTCATTTTCTGCCTATCAAAGAGTCGATCACTGCAGCTCAATTGGCGGAACTCTATATCTCTCGAATTGTCTCTATGCACGGTATTCCTCAAGTGATGACCGTGGCAGCATCTTTACCTCGAAGTTTTGGGATTCTTTTCAAAAGGCCATGGGCACCAACATCCGCTTCAGCACAGCTTTCCATCCTCAAACTAGCGGTCAAGTCGAGTGTGTCAACCAGATTCTTGAAGATATGCTCAGGGCTTGTGAGATCTCCTTCGGCATGAAGTGGGAGGATTGTCTTCCTTATGCTGAATTCTCCTACAACAACAGTTTTCAAGCAAGTTCGGGCAAGGCCCCATTTGAAATTCTGTATGGCAGGAAGTGCCATACCCCTCTCAACTGGTCGGAAGCCGGTGAACGTCAGCTGCTGGGTAATGACTTAATCACAGAGGCAGAAGAAATGTGCAAAGTCATTCGTGATAACCTCAAAGCAACCCAATCCCGTTAGAAGAGCTACTATGATAGTAAGCACCGTGATTTGGCTTTCGAGATCGGAGATCATGTTTACCTCCGCGTCTCTCCTATGAAAGGTACTCGTCGCTTCGGTATCAAAGGGAAGCTTGCCCCTAGATACGTGGGACCTTTCAATATTGTCAGCAAGAGAGGCGACCTCGCCTATCAACTCGAGCTTCCTTCAAACTTTGCAAATGTTCATGACGTGTTCCATGTCTCTCAGCTCCGAAAGTGCTTCAATACTCCTCACCGCACCATCAACTTCGAGGACATTGAGCTCCAAGAAGATCTCTCCTATCGTGAGCACCCAGTTGCTATTCTTGAAGAGACTGAATGCAAGCCTCGCAACAAGTCAATTAAATTTCTTAAAGTCAAGTGGTCACACCATTCCGACCGTGAAGCTTCCTGGGAACGCGAGGATCACCTCCGTTCTGAGTACCCGGCGTTCTTTCAGTCCTAGATCTCGGGACGAGATCCTTTCGTAGTGGTGGAGTGTTGTAACACCCCGGATGTAACTTTCCCAATTTGTACTCCAACTCTTGCTGTTTCCGGCGTTAAGTTATTTTATTTTCTCGGGTTCGGGTTTTTGTCTCCATGTGTTGTTGTCGTTGTCATGCATCTCATATCATGTCATCATGTGCATTGCATTTGCATACGTGTTCGTCTCATGCATTCGAGCATTTTCCCCGTTGTCCGTTTTGCATTCCAGCGCTTCGTTCTCCTCCGGTGGTCATTTCTACCTTTCTGTCATGTGTGGGGATTAAACATTTCCGGATTGGACCGAGACTTGCCAAGCGGCCTTGGTTTACTACCGGTAGACCGCATGTCAAGTTTCATATCATTTGGACTTCGTTGGATACTCCAACGGTTAACCGAGGGACCGAGAAGGCCTCGTGTGTGTTGCAGCCCAACACCCCTCCATTTTGGCCCAAAACCCACCTAAACCCTCTCCATCTTCTAGAGCGTTCGATCACGATCGCGTGGCCGAAAACCGCACCTCATTTGGACTCTCCTAGCTCCTCCTATGCCTATTTAAAGATCCCCCGAAAATATCATTCTCCTTCCTCCCGAAAAACCCTAGATTCACCCCTCGCGCGCGCCGGACATTGTCCGTCCCGACCGGACGCGTCCGCGCCGCCACCGCCGCCCAATCGCGCGCCGCCACGTGGCCTCCAACCCCGCCGCCGCCACTCCGGCCCAGGAGGCCCAGGGAGGGCCCCGCGTGCCCGCGCCTGCCGCCGCCCTCCTCCCGCGTCGCGCCGCGCCCCGCTGCCTCCTTCTTCGCGCCGCCGCCTCCTTCCCCCGCCGCCGCCGAGCCGCTCGCCGCCGCGGCCGCCGCGGCCACCGTCGCGCTGCCTCGCCCGTCCTCCGGCCGGCCGCCGCCTCCCCGCTCCATCTCCGGCCAGAACCGGCCGAGGGAGTGCCGGACCCGGCGACCTCGCCCTCGCCGGCCGCCGTCTTCGAACTCCGGCGAGCTCCCCGGCCATCCTCGTTTTGCGTGCCCGGGTCAAACCCTAGATCCGGAGGTTAAAATTCGTCTAAGTCCCCGGATTTCCTGATCCAAGTGCTCCTATTCATAGCCTCGTAACTTTGCATCTGTAGCTCTCATTCATGCATATAGCATATCAAAATGTTCATCTCAGAGAGTACATCATTTCATTCCAATGCATCATTTTCATTTGAGTTCATCTTGATGCCCGAAATGCTGTTAGAAGAGGGCTACTTGAGTAAATTGTCAGATCTGCTACTCCATTTAGAGTTTTGTCATTTTTGCCATGATTATTGTGTGCATGCTATGCCCTGATGTTCTACATATGTTTTGTTAAGGGTTTTGTCATCTTTCCAGAGGTGCAACCCATGTATTTTTGTGATGAGTATAGTGACTAGTTCAAGCTTGCAAAGTGAGGCACTCGGTAATTCTGTTTTCAGGGACTTAGCATTTCCACTAAGTCCTTGAGCTGTTTACCTCATGTTGTCATATGTTCATGTTGTTTCCTAGTGATCCGTGCCTCTTTTAAGGATGATCAGTAAGGATGTTTTGTTAATCTTGTAGTGCTCTATCCATCCGTGTCTTTGTTTGCAATTATGGAGCACCCTAGCTTAAATCAATCGAGCTCTACTTTTGCTACTTTGTGAATTTGGGCAGACTGTCAACTTGTTTGCAATTTTGCCGATGATGTTGTAGTTGATCCGTGCATGCTATGCTATTGTTCTTGCCATGTCTAGCTTGCATTTTGTGTGTTCTTGATAGACGTATGCTTATCTTTTCATGACTTGCACCGTAGTGAGTGCATCGAGCTTGTAAACATGCTTACTTGAGTTATGTTTCAGCATGTGCCAGTTTTCACTAAGTATGAAAACTGATTATGTTTTTGCTATGTTCACGTGCTTGTTAGTATATTTTCTGATCCCTTTTGGCTCAAGGTCACTAAGGGACTTTTGTTACTCTATTTGAGTAGCTCCATGCCATGTTTTACTTTTCTATGTTCAGGTTCCTGTAGCATGTAGTTTTGATGCTCCGAAGAGAGCTACCTGATCTGAAATTCCAAACAAGTGTTAATTTCACTAAGTCTGAGATCTGTTTGCCATATGCATTTTTGCCATGCTTGTTTGAACTTGTTAATGGATGATTTGGCCGTAGCTCAGTGCTAGACTTTTGTTAAGAATCTTGAATGCATACCTGCCATGTATTTTGTTGTCATGTTTGGGTGCTGTAGCATGTTCATCTCATTGCATTTAGATGACTACTTCCTATAAATCACAGACCGGTGTCATATTTGAATCGCTTGCCATTTCCAAACCGTAACTCCGATTTCGGCGTTCTTTATATCATTTTCAAGAGATGTCATCTCATCTTTCCAGTGGAACGCTTGGATTTCCAGGTTGAGTCCAGGTTCATGCTTTCTTTGTCATATCTTGCATATGCATCCCGCATAGCATATCATCATTGCATCATACTGTTTGATCCTTGCACGTGGTTGATTGTGTCCTTGTTGCTTGTTTGTCTTGTTTGGGTAGAGCCGAGAGACAAGTTCGCTAACGAGGAGCACGTTGAGTTTGCTTTCGAGGATCCAGTCAACTCTGACAACTATGCAGGCAAGATGATCATACCTTCGAAATCACTACTATCTTTGCTATGCTAGTTTGCTCGCTCTTTTGCTATGCCATTGCTATGATGACTACCACTTGCTTTCAAGCCTCCCAAATTGCCATGTCAAACCTCTAACCCACCATGTCCTAGCAAACCGTTGACTGGCTATGTTACCGCTTTGCTCAGCCCCTCTTATAGCGTTGCTAGTTGCAGGTGAAGATTGGAGGCCGTTCGTTGTTGGAACATTTATTTACTTGTTGGGATATCATTATATTGCTATGTTGTCTTAATGCATCTATATACTTGGTAAAGGGTGGAAGGCTCGGCCTCTCACCTAGTGTTTTGTTCCACTCTTGCCGCCCTAGTTTCCGTCATATCGGTGTTATGTTCCCGGATTTTGCGTTCCTTACGCGGTTGGGTTATAATGGGAACCCCTTGATAGTTCGCCTTGATTAAAGATTTTCCAGCAATGCCCAACCTTGGTTTTACCTTTTGACACCTAGCCTCTTTCCCTTGGGTTTCCGGAGCCCGAGGGTCATCTTATTTAAACCCCCCCCGGGCCAGTGCTCCTCTGAGTGTTGGTCCAAACTGTCAGCCGCCGGTGGCTACCAGGGGTAACTCTGGGCTGGCCTGTCGGAAGTTTAGACAATCTGAGTGTGCCCTGAGAATGAGATATGTGCAGCTCCTATCGGGATTTGTCAGCACATTCGGGCGGTGTTGCTGGTCTTGTTTTAACCTGTCGAAGTGTCTTGAAGAACCGAGAAACCGAGTCTGATCGGAACGTCTTGGGAGGAGGTCTATTTCTTCGTTGACCATGAGAGCTTGTCATGGGCTAAGTTGGGACTCCCCTGCAGGGATTTGAACTTTCGAAAGTCGTGCCCGCGGTTATGGGAAGATGGGAATTTGTTAATGTCCGGTTGTAGATAACTTGTATCTTAACTTAATTAAAATGAATCAACTGAGTGTGTTACCGTGACGGCCTCTTCTCGGCGGAGTCCAGGAAGTGGACACGATGTTGGAGTAATGTTTGCGCAGGTTGCTCTCTAGTTTCTCGCTCGCGCTTTGCCTCCTCTTCTCGCTCTCTTTTGCGAACAGGATAGCCACCAGATATGCTAGTCGCTTGCTGCAGCTCCACATATTTTACCTTGCCTTACCTATAAGCTTAAATAGTCTTGATCGCGAGGGTGCGAGATTGCTGAGTCCCTGTGGCTCACAGATTACTATTACACCGGATGCAGGGCCTGATGATTCCGCTCCAGGGGACGCGCTTGAGCTCAAGTGGGAGTTCGACGAAGACTCTCAACGTTACTATGTTTCCTTTCCTGATGATCAGTAGTGGTGCCCAGTTGGGGGGATTGGGACCGTGTCGCATGTTGGGTTATTTTTTATTTTGGCGCCGTAGTCGGGCCATGAGTGTTTGGGTGATGTAATGTTATTTATGTACTTGTTTGACGTGGCGAGTGTAAGCCAACTATGTTATCTCCCCTTTTATTATCATATTACATGGGATGTTGTGAAGATTGCCTAACTTGCGACATATGCCTTCAATGCGATTATGTCTCTAAGTCGTGCCTCGACACGTGGGAGCTATAGTCGCATCGAGGGTGTTACAGGTCTCCTGCGCCAGGTTGTATCAGACTCACCGTCCGAAAATTCTGAGTTGCGCTCCTCCCCTGAAGACGAGGAGGAGGAAGAGGGTCCAAGAAGGGAAGGACCTTCCTCCGGACTATTCCACAGCAGCCGCTCACAGCGACGAGGAGTGGCTGCCCATGGACAAGCCCCTGGCGAAGTCATAAGTATCCGGATACCCTAATAGTTCATGGTATGTGAGGGAGTCCTGGATTAGGGGGTCTCCGGACAGCCGGACTATATCCTTTGGTCGGACTGTTGGACTATGAAGATACAAGATTGAACACTTCGTCCCTTGGCCAGATGGGACTCTCCTTGGCGTGGAACGCAAGCTTGGCAATATGGATATGTAGATCTCCTCCTTTGTAACCGACTCTGTGTAACCCTAGCCCCCTCCGGTGTCTATATAAACCGGAGGGCTTTAGTCCATAAGGACAACAATCATACCATAGGCTAGCTTCTAGGGTTTAGCCTCTACGATCTCGTGGTAGATCAACTCTTGTAATACTCATATCATCAAGATCAATCAAGCAGGAAGTAGGGTATTACCTCCATCGAGAGGGCCCGGACCTGGGTAAACATCGTGTCCCCTGCCTCCTGTTACCATCCGCCTTAGACGCATAGTTCGGGACTCCCTACCCGAGATCCGCCGGTTTTGACACCGACATTGGTGCTTTCATTGAGAGTTCCACTGTGTCGTCACCATAAGGCCTGATGGCTCCTTCGATCATCAATAACGATGCGATCCAGGGTGAGATTTTTCTCCCCAGACAGATCTTCGTATTCGGCGGCTTCGCACTGCGGGCCAACTCGCTTTGCCATCTGGAGCAGATCGAGAGCTACGCCCCTGGCCATCAGGTCAGGTTTGGAAACTTGAATTACATCACCGACATTCGCGGAGACTTGATCTTCGACGGATTCGAGCCCATGCCAGGTGCGCCACATGATCATGACGAGCATGATTTAGCTCTGCCGTCGGATTGTGTTCGGGAGATCACACCGGCGACTACTCCGGCCTTCAATCCGGAGCAAATTGCGCCATCCAAGGACGGGCGGATAGACCCCGCCGTGGAGGCCGCACTCTCAGCGGCGATAGAGCCGGATATTGACTTCACCCCTCACGAGAGCCGTGATGCCGAACTACTGGATTCACCACCTCATGGCCGCGATAGGGCGGCTAACGAGGCTGCACATAAGTCGAAACACGATTTACGTGAGGACTTGCGCCAAAAATCCGGTATGACCAGGTCCATTTATGGATCTAGGAAGCGCGCCCCAAAACAAAATCAAAACTGAATACTACAACCATCCGAACGCCACGATACATCTAAATACAGAGGTGCCGCACACCCCCTATGTTTCACTGATGAGGTGCTGGATCACGAATTTCCAGAGGGATTCAAACCCGTGAACATAGAGGCGTACGATGGAACGACAGACCGTGGGGTCTGGATTGAGGACTTCATCCTCCATATCCACATGGCTCGCGGAGATGATCTCCACGCCATCAAATACTTGCCCCTCAAGCTGAAAGGACCAACTCGGGACTGGCTGAAGAGCCTCCCCAAAAATTCAATTGGAAGTTGGGAGGAGCTTGAGGATGCTTTAGGGCCAATTTTCAAGGGACTTATGTCCGACCTCCGGATGCAGACGATCTCAGTAATATAATTCAACAGCCCAGAGAGTCAGCTTGGAAGCTTTGGAATAGATTCCTCACTAAGAAGAACCAAATCGTCGACTGCCCGAACGCCGAAGCCTTAGCAGCTTTCAAACATAGCGTTCGTGATGAATGTCTTGCTAGACACCTCGGCCAATAGAAACCAAGGACAATGGCTGCCCTAACAAGACTTATGACCCGCTTTTGCACAGGCGAAGATAGCTGGCTGGCCCGTAGTAGCACCAGCGACCCAGGCACATCCGAAGTCAGGGATGGCAATGGAAAACCACGACAAAACAAAAGCAAGCATCAAAACAATGAAAACATCCTAGACAATACGACGGTAAACGCCGGATTCAGGGGCTCTCAACCCGGTCAACGGAAAAAGCCCTTAAAGGCAACAGAGATGGACCGTCGAGCCTAAACATGATTCTAGACAAACTATGTCAGACTCATGGCACCTCTGATAAACCTGCAAATCATACCCACAGAGAATGTTGGGTCTTCAAGCGGGCCGGTAAGCTAAACGCCAAACACAAGGGGAGGGAGACACCAAGTGAAGACGAGGATGAGCCTCATCAGCAAAGCGCTGGGGGACAGAAAAAATTCCCACCAGAGATCAAAACAGTGAACATGATTCACGTAACAGAAAGAAAGGGCCAACATGCACTCCAAGACAAATGCGCCATAGAGCTCGTCACTCCCAAGTTCAACCCTTGGTCGGCCCGCCCAATCGCCCTTGATCGTAGGGATAACCTGACAAGTATCCGACATGGAGGAGTGGCTGCTTTGGTGCTAGACCCAATTATCAACGGATAACATCTCACCCAAGTCCTCATGGACGGCGGCAGTAGCCTGAATCTGATTTATCAGGATACAGTCCGCAAAATAGGGATAGACCCGACAACAATCTGCCAAAGTACTACTACCTTCAACGGGGTAATACCAGGCCCAGAGGCCCACTGTATGGGCTCTCTAGTACTAGAGGTTGTATTCGGTTCACCCGACAACTTCCGAAGTGAAAAGTTAACCTTCGACATCGCTCCATTCCAAAGCGGCTATCAAGCGCTACTCAGAAGAACAGCTTTCGCTCGTTTTAATGCAGTACCGCATTACGCTTCTCTTAAGCTTAAAATGCCCAGTCCACGTGGCATCATCACATTTGATGGAAATATTGAGTGTTCCTTACACGCGAAAGAACATGCGGCGGCTTTAATAGCCGAACACTAGACGGCCTACCCGACCAAAATAACGGAACAGTCGTCAAGACCGCGGACACAGCTAGACGAGTCCGACAAATCACTAAGCTGTAACAGCCTAGATATACCTGAGATCCGTTTGCTGATTATACTCCCATAAATGGTACCAAGGGCTTCCCGCGTGTAAAAAGGACTATGTCGGCTCAACTTTACTTACCTTGACTTTTAATGGTTTATTGAGAATAACCAATTTTTTTGCACGACAACTTTCACCTAAGTTCTTCTCTTTTTTGCATATGACAATTGTGCTACACCCTTCCAGGATACGGCACAACAGAGACACAGGAGCAGACATGCAGCAGGGACCCGCTCAAAGGTTTTTTTTTAGATTAAGACCCTGCATAAACCTTTTTTACAGTCTTTTGTTGCTTCACATCCTCCGGATGCTCACTATAACCGAGAAGGATGCTGACGTTATTGGCATTTCGCCACGTCAGTACATTGCATGCACCTGGACACTCGGGGTTCATTATCAAGGGCATTGCTCAGCCTGGCATATGTTATAAAGACCGAATACCTTAGGGAGTGTTCAGCGTCACGAGTTTGGCCTTATATGCATCAGCTCTGAATCATGTCTTTGGTCAAATGTTGGGTTTGCCCGGCACCCGTGTTTTGCTACCATATGTTCCGCTCTATCAGCTAAGGTGGCACCGGGAGAACTACTGCGATTGTGCCCTAGTTCATCCGGACGAGCACCTCAGTAGAGAAAGCCGAAAACAGACTGTCATGATAAAGCGCAAGACTGGTCAACCACTCGATGACTTAGCGGAAACTTCGGGATTCCTCCGCATTAACGAAGGGCCGTTTCCCGATCATGTATGTACGCACCCCGTGAATGGATGAGTGCGGAAATACCAGGGCCTATATAGTAGCCCCACTATCAAACTCCTATGGTTAAGTGAAAGTGTTAAAGCAATATAGTCTGATTTCCTTGTTCGCTATGCTACCACCTCCTTAATGGACCAAGACATTGGATCAAGTGTGAAGACGTGTTTTTGCGAACACCCCCGCATTATATGCATGGGGGCTGAAGCCGATGACTGCAAACTTTCAGGTTACATATATACATGTACATAAACGGCCGCACAGGAGGCATAATAATACTTTCAGGCCAAACTATAAACACAGCCTTTATAATTCAAACATCATTGTTCTTACAATTGGGATACATGTCACTAAAACATGATACCCTTTGAGCACTGAGCCTCTATTAAATGAGCGCCTTCTAGGACTTCTTCAAAATAATGCTCGGCCGCTACCTGGCCTACGTCTGAACTCTGGGTTGCAATAGCGGTGGCATCCATCTCTGCCCAGCATGTCTTGACATGGGCCAGAGCCATCCGCGCACCCTCTATACACGCCGACCTCTTCATAGCGTCGATGTGCGACATAGCACCAAGGAACTATTGCACCAAATTAAAATAACTATTCGGCCTTGGCCCTTCTGGCCACGGATGATCCACAACGGACCTCATGGCAAGCCCAGACAACCTATGGAGCTCGACCCACTCGGCCATTCGCTCATTCAATAGTAGCGGACGCATTGGAACATTGAACTACGACCAGAACAACTTTTCCACTTCACGATCTTTTTGATGGCGACTCCCACCTCCCACCCCTCCCCTAAACCCTAGCCCATCCACCGCCGGCGATCTCCATCTCCCCCCATGGGTTTTGGTTTTGGATCCGGCCATCACATCTGGCGTTGTCTCCTCTCTCTCCTGGTTGGCATCTCCATGGCTGTTCACGCGGCCATCTCCCTGGGGTTGGATTTTTTCCCTGGGATTGACATGGCAAAGGCGATCTGGCACTCTCTCCATCACACAGTGCATCCCTCGGATAGATCTGGCCACTTCATCATGGTGGTGTCTTTTGCACGCCACAACTTTCGGCTAGATGAGGAGAACGTGGCTTTGGCTCTGGAATCTGCGATCGGAGGATATTGTTCCTCCCTCAAGGTATCTTGTCTGCGTGATCAGGTTTTTGCCTTTAATGTTTCTTGCAAAGAAGTGGGGTTCTTCATTTTGCATCAACGATCTTTTGTTTGCCCACAATTCAAGTGTTATTTTCATCTTTGGGGCCATGGTGGCCCAGATTGGGAGAAAGAGTTTCGTCTTTGGCAAGTTGAATGCAAGGAGGAATGGACTCTAGTTAGTCCCTCCAAGCGTCGAGCACGTCTTGGACTGGAGGCCATGAAACATGCACCAGCCAAATCCTCTTTGCGTTCATCTACGCATGCTATTAAAAAATCCCTACGTGTTGCCACCTTTCTGAATTATGATGCTTGCAAAGGTTATCGTTATCCGGCCACTGCCGAGGAAATTAAAATTGTTACTCTAGATGCTGGTTATTTCGTTGATCCTCAGGAGTGTGTTGATCTCCCTCGGATTGATTCGATAACACCTCCGGTGCCACCTCCGGCCACCTCGCCGGCGAGGGTTTTGCTATCTCGGGATGTCACGTTTGGATCAATATCTCCCCGTGATCTTCTCCCAGAGTTTTCGGGATCAGGTGCATCACATGGTTTGATCTTCTCCCATGCAAGTCATGCTAGGCCTATGCCACGTCTGCAGCCCAGCATGTTAGGAACGGCCCAACACCCATTGGAGCTTTCGGATGATGATTCCGACCAAGAACAATACTCTTTGACCCGAACGCATGAGTTCGTAATGCCTGAGGACTCACCGCCTAAATCACCAGTTGAGATAGTGCGTGATTTACAAGGACTTGATCTTGTTGTGGAAGAGATGGCTACTAGTTTTTGGGATTGTTCAAACTTCCTTGGCATGGGACATGTTTTGGATCATTGCACCAATTTGGTTAGATGCCGTAAGTGTTTCCGGTCCGGCCACGTTAAAAAAGACTGCACCCGGTCTCCACCAAATATTAAACTTTGGGTTCCCAAAACCAGAGCGCCTACCATCGAGCCTCGCGCCTTCAACAGGAATCTTGACGTTTCGAGCTCCACCATCTCCTCTGCCAACTCTGATAGATCCCCACCAAAAACGACAGCCTCCTCCGCTTCCCCAACAAAACCACCATCTCCATCGCCGCAGCGTAGCCCAGCTCCAAGTCCGTCACCGATCCTAGCTCCAGCGCCACCTCCATCCATGGCAGTCTATGAGCTTGAACCCCGACGCTTCCTTCCGGCGGGTCATGACATTGTCGACGGTGGGCCTTTTCGAGTCCCGAGGACGTTCTACACGCCGGCTCAAGCTCCTCCCCGGTGCCATGAGTCCTTCATGGTCGGCATTGTTGACCCACCGCCACCACCCGAGGATGTCGCTATTCGTCGGCAGCAGGTTCATGCCTTCATCACCAACCAGCTTGAGCTTCCGGTACGATCTGTGCAGACTTGGTTTCAGGGTGTAGGGCTTTATGAGATGCAAGATCCTGTCGTCTGCGCTGCTTTAATTTCACACACCCCTTGGCCACTTGGATTAGATCAGCATGGCAATGAGTTGTTTCTCAGATTTATTAGACATGATCATGGAGAGGGTTCCGTGCTTTGCAAGGGCATAGAACTGGCTGGCTTATGTTTGTCGGAGTGCCTTTGGATTATCGTAATTAAGTCAACTTAGCTGAGGTAGTGGGCACGTTTGGTCAGTTTCATTATTGGAATCATCAAGATGATAGACTTGTCAGATCCCTCGTTTATGCTTCTTTCCCTGATAATCAGTTAGTTCCACGGGATGTGGTTTTTTGTTAGTTTGCAAATATTGGTGGAGCAGTAGTCTCATGGACTGCATCGATCTCTATCCTCACTACTGATTTCGCTGAGCAATTGCCGCCTGATGAGGATGTTATGCCGATCGATGGAAATCCATACCCAATGCCAGGGGAGTTGCACCCACCTGAGAACGTTTGGGTTCTGCCATCGTACCCTGCCCTGGGGTAGAATGATGTCCCTCAACCAGCTGAGCCAGAGGAGCCACCACAGCCCAATCCATAGGATCTGCATGGCTGGGGGCAGGACAACAACGAGGAGGAGGTTGAACAAGTACAGCCACAGGTCCAGGAGGCTAATTCCATGGTTTTAAACCCTTCCATGGGTTCAAACGAGTCAGGTGATGCTTTGGGCCCATTGGAGCCGGTTCCCCTAGTGGATGGGCCAAATAATGCAGTGTTTGATGGCCCTATACTGGTTCAAGATAATGCCATGGAAGGAATCCAACAAGAGCAGTTTCATCATGATCCCCATGACCAACCAGAGCAGCAGCACATCAATGTCCAGCCTGAGCAGCAGCATCTTCTGGAAGACCCTGACAATGTTGTTGTGCCTGAAGATGTGCAGGATCCAGGCCACAACAATCTTGCAATAGTCCCATATAACCCAATTGTGGTTCAGGCACCCCCTTTGCATGTTAGGCTAGTGAGAATTGTCATGGGGCCAGCTCTGCCGCCCGATTTTATCTGGAGGAGGTCATTTGAATCACTCGCGCCTACTTTCCTGACTGCCAAGATCCCTAAGGCCAAGCCTCCACCTGGTTTGTCCCACCATGAGAGATCTTGGACAATGGCTTTTGATCCTACACTGTCTTTCTGCTTTCCACCTCCTGACCAACAGCTGCTGCCTCAACGCACGGCTAGGAGACTTTTCTTGGAGAGCACATGCACCAAGACTGCTGCACAAGTGTCAGACGACAGTGTGCCCTTCTCTGAAGCACCTACTCAGGAGAGTCAAGCTTCAGATACTTTGACTTGCACTTTCTCTTCTATAGTGCAACCAATCAGAAAAGCTTGCGCCAGAAAGATTCGACCTTCAGTTGTTCAGGCTGCTTCAGACTTTTCTGACAGAAGGATGACCAGGAGTGCTGCCAAGTCTCAGGGTTTTAAACCCATATCTCCTCTGTCTCCCAAGCCCAAGCCTCTCAGGAGGCCTAGAGCCAAGAAGTTAAAGGTTGATTCCACTCCAACCTCGCAGGCCAAGCCAGATGACAATGCACCTCAAGACCAGGCTCCCCCTCCAACCCCAATTGCCACACTGCAGATGATTGGAGCAGCCCTTGGTGTCCCGGCTGAGAAGATGACTACGGAGAAGCTTATGGCTTCTTCAGACACTGCCCCCACGCCTGCAGTTTCTCATGATGATTGAGTCTCTTATTTGTTATACAGGGAGGCATGTCCCTTGTCATGCCAGTTGTCTGAAACTTATTTCTCTCTTGTCTGTCGTCTACACTCTGGTTTGTGTGGATGGTTTTATCTATGGCCTTTTGTTTCACTGTTACGCAGTGAACTATTACCTCTGCCTCTCTTTATTGTCTCCTCATGAATGCACACCAAACTAGAGATTGGAAGGTTCTCTGTTGGAATGTGAGAGGCTTAAACTCTGAAGATAGGCAGAGAAGTGTTAGGGCGAAAATTGAAGAAAGCCAGTGTTCTATCATCTGTCTGCAGGAAACCAAATGTGATTTCTTTGATCAGCGTGCGATTAGAAAGTTTTGCCCAAGAAGATTTGATAATTTTGTTTGCTCACCCTCTAATGGTGCCTCTGGTGGAATACTTTGTTGGAAATATGCCCTAGAGGCAATAATAAAAGCATTATTATTATATTTCCTTGTTCATGATAATTGTCTTTATTCGTGCTATAATTGTATTATTCGGAAATCGTAGTACATGTGTGAATAACAGACACCAACATGTCCCTAGTGAGCCTCTAGTTGACTAGCCCGTTGATCAACAGATAGTCATGGTTTCCTGACTATGGACATTGGATGTCATTGATAACGAGATCACATAATTAGGAGAATGATGTGATGGACAAGACCCAATCCTAAACATAGCATAAAGATCGTGTAGTTCGTTTTGCTAGAGTTTTGCAATGTCAAGTATCTTTTCCTTAGACCATGAGATCGTGTAACTCCCGGATACCGTAGGAGTACTTTGGGTATACCAAACGTCACAACGTAACTGGGTGACTATAAAGGTAGACTACGGGTATCTCCGAAAGTATCTGTTGGGTTGACACGGATCAAGACTGGGACTTGTCACTCCGTATGACGGAGAGTTATCACTGGGCCCACTCGGTAATGCATCATCATAATAATCTCAAAGTGACCAAGTGTCTGGTCATGGGATCATGCATTACGGTACGAGTAAAGTGACTTGCCGGTAACGAGATTGAACGAGGTATTGGGATACCGACGATCGAATCTTGGGCAAGTAACATATCGATTGACAAAGGGAATTGCATACGGGGTTGATTGAATCCTCGACATCGTGGTTCATCCGATGAGAACATCGTGGAGCATGTGGGAGCCAACATGGGTATCCAGATCCCGCTGTTGGTTATTGACCGGAGAGTCATCTCGGTCATGTCTGCTTGTCTCCCGAACCCGTAGGGTCTACACACTTAAGGTTCGGTGACGCTAGGGTTGTGAAGATATGTATATGCAGTAACCCGAATATTGTTCGGAGTCCCGGATGAGATCCCGGACGTCACGAGGAGTTCCGGAATAGTCCGGAGGTAAAGAATTATATATAGGAAGTGCTGTTTCGGCCATCGGGACAAGTTTCGGGGTACCCGGTATTGTACCGGGACCACCGGAAGGGTCCCGGGGGTCCACCGGGTGGGGCCACCTATCCCGGGGGGGGCCATGGGCTGAAGTGGGAGGGAACCCAGCCCAAAGTGGGCTGGGGCGCCACCCCCAAGGGCCCATGCGCCTAGGGTTGGGGGGAACCCTAAAGGGGGCGCCCCCTTGCTTGGGGGGCAAGCCCCCCCCCACCCCTTGGCCGCCGCCCCCTAGGAGATCCCATCTCCTAGGGCCGGCCACCCCCCCTAGGCACACCTATATATAGTTGAGGAGAGGGAGGACTTCATAGACCAGCCCCTGGCGCCTCCCTCTCTCCCCGTTACGTCTCTCTCTCATTGTATAGGCGAAGCCCTGCAACTGTGACGCCCTGCATCCATCACCACGCCGTCGTGCTGCTGGATCTTCAGCAGCCTCTCCTTCCCCCTTGCTGGATCAAGAAGGAGGAGACATCTCCCGTCCCGTACGTGTGTTGAACGCGGAGGTGCCGTCCGTTCGGCGCTTGTCATCGGTGATTTGGATCACGTCGTGTACGACTACTTCATCCTCGTTCTAACGAACGCTTCCGCTCGTGATCTACAAAGGTATGTAGATGCAATCTGAATACTCATTGCTTGATGAACTCATAGATGGATCTTGGTGAAGCCGTAGGAAAATTTTTGTTTTCTGCAACGTTCCCCATCAGTGGCATCAGAGCCAGGTTTATGCATAGTTCTTCTTGCGCGAGTAGAACACAATTTGTTGTGGGCGTAGATTTGTCAACTTTCTTGCCGCTACTAGTCTTTTCTTGCTTCAGCGGTATTGTGGGATGAAGCGGCCTGGACCAACCTTACACGTACTCTTACGTGAGACCGGTTCCACCGACTAACATGCACTAGTTGCATAAGGTGGCTGGCGGGTGTCTGTCTCTCCCACTTTAGTTGGAGAGGATTCGATGAAAATGGTCCTTATGAAGGGTAAATAGAAATTGACAAATCACGTTGTGGCTTTAACGTAGGTAAGAAAACGTTCTTGCTAGAACCCTAATTCAGCCACATAAAACTTGCAACAACAATTAGAGGACGTCTAACTTGTTTTTGCAGCAAGTGGTTTGTGATATGATATGGCCAAAGTTGTGATGAATGATGAATGATCTATATGCGATGTATGAGATGTTCATGTTATTGTAATAGGAATCACGACTTGCATGTCGATGAGTATGACAACCGGCAGGAGCCATAGGAGTTGTCATTATTTTTTATATGACCTGCGTGTCATTGAGAAACGCCATGTAAATTACTTTACTTTATTGCTAAACGCGTTAGCCGTAGTAGTAGAAGTAATAGTTGGCGAGCAACTTCATGGAGGCACGATGATGGAGATCATGATGATGGAGATCATGGTGTCATGCCGGTGACAGGATGATCATGGAGCCCCAAGATGGAGATCAAAGGAGCTATGTGATATTGGCCATATCATGTCACGTTTATTATTTGATTGCATGTGATGTTTATCATGTTTTAATCTTGTTTACTTAGAACGACGGTAGTAAATAAGATGATCCCTCATATTAATTTCAAGAAGTGTCCCCCCTAACTGTGCACCGTTGCGACAGTTCACTGTTTCAAAACACCACGTGATGATCGGGTGTTTTATTCAGACGTTCACATACAACGGGTGTAAGACAGATTTACACATGCAAACACTTAGGTTGACTTGATGAGCCTGGCATGTACAGACATGGCCTCGGAACACAGAAGACCGAAGGTCGAGCATGAGTCATATAGAAGATACGATCAACATGAAGATGTTCACCGATGTTGACTAGTCCGCCTCACGTGATGATCGGACACGGCCTAGTTAACTCGGATCATGTAATACTTAGATGACTAGAGGGATGTCTAATCTAAGTGGGAGTTCATTATTAATTTGATTAGATGAACTTAATTATCATGAACTTAGTCTAAAATAGTTTACAATATGTCTTGTAGATCAAATGGCCCACGTAGTCCTCAACTTCAACGCGTTCCTAGAGAAAACCAAGCTGAAAGACGATGGCAGCAACTATACGGATTGGGTCCGGAACCTGAGGATCATCCTCATAGCTGCCAAGAAAGATTATGTCCTACAAGCACCGTTGGGTGACGCACCTGTTCTCCCTGCAGAACAAGACGTTATGAACGCTTGGCAGGCACGTACCGATGACTACTCCCTCGATCAGTGCGGCATGCTTTACAGTTTAGAGCCGGGGCTCCAAAAGTGTTTTGAGAGACACGGAGCATATGAGATGTTCGAAGAGCTGAAAATGGTTTTCCAAGCTCATGCCCGGGTCGAGAGATATGAAGTCTCCGACAAATTCTTCAGCTGTAAGATGGAGGAAAATAGTTCTGTCAGTGAGCACATACTCACTATGTCTGGGTTACATAACCGCTTGACTCAGCTGGGAGTTAATCTCCCGGATGATGCGGTCATTGATAGAATCCTCCAGTCGCTTCCACCGAGCTACAAGAGCTTTGTGATGAACTTCAATATGCAGGGGATGGAAAAGACCATTCCTGAAGTATTTGCTATGCTGAAATCAGCAGAGGTAGAAGTCAAGAAGGAACATCAAGTGTTGATGGTCAATAAAACCACTAAGTTCAAGAAGGGTAAGGGTAAAAAGAACTTCAAGAAGGACGGCAAGGAAGTTGCCGCGCCCGGCAAGCAAGCTGCCGGGAAGAAGCCAAAGAATGGACCCAAGCCCGAGAGTGAGTGCTTTTATTGCAAGGGAAGCGGTCACTGGAAGCGGAACTGCCCTAAATACTTAGCAGACAAGAAGGCCGGCAAAACAAAAGGTATATGTGATATACATGTAATTGATGTGTACCTTACTAGTGTCCGTAGTAGCTCCTGGGTATTTGATACCGGTGCAGTTGCTCACATTTGTAACTCAAAGCAGGGGCTGCAGAATAAGCGGAAACTGGCAAAGGACGAGGTGACGATGCGCGTCGGGAATGGTTCCAAGGTCAATGTGATCGCCGTCGGCACGCTACCTCTACATTTACCTTCAGGATTAGTTTTAAACCTTAATAATTGTTATTTAGTACCAGCTTTGAGCATGAACATTGTATCGGGATCTCGTTTAATTCGAGATGGCTACTCATTTAAATCCGAGAATAATGGTTGTTCTATTTATATGAGAGATATGTTTTATGGTCATGCTCCTATGGTGAATGGTTTATTCTTTATGAATCTCTAGCGTAATGCTACACATGTTCATAATGTGAGTGCCAAAAGATGCAAGGTTGATAATGATAGTCCCACATACTTGTGGCACTACCGCCTTGGTCACATAGGTGTAAAACGCATGAAGAAGCTCCATGCTGATGGACTTTTAGAGTCTCTTGATTATGAATCATTTGACACGTGTGAACCATGCCTCATGGGTAAAATGACCAAGACTCCATTCTCAGGAACAATGGAGCGAGCAACCAACTTATTGGAAATCATACATACTGATGTGTGCGGTCCAATGAGTGTTGAGGCTCGCGGTGGCTATCGTTATGTTCTCACCCTCACTGATGACTTAAGTAGATATGGGTATATCCACTTAATGAAACACAAGTCTGAAACCTTTGAAAAGTTCAAGGAATTTCAGAGTGAGGTTGAGAATCAACGTGACAGGAAAATCAAGGTTCTACGATCAGATCGTGGAGGAGAATACTTGAGTCACGAATTTGGCACACACTTAAGAAAATGTGGAATAGTTTCACAACTAACGCCGCCTGGAACACCTCAGCGTAATGGTGTGTCCGAACGTCGTAATCGCACTCTATTAGATATGGTGCGGTCTATGATGTCTCTTACCGATTTACCGCTATCTTTTTGGGGCTATGCTTTAGAGACTGCTGCATTCACTTTAAATACACCGTATGAACTATGGTTTGGGAAGAAACCTAAGCTGTCGTTTCTAAAAGTTTGGGGATGCGATGCTTATGTCAAGAAACTTCAACCTGAAAAGCTCGAACCCAAGTCGGAAAAATGCATCTTCATAGGATACCCTAAAGAAACTGTTGGGTATACCTTCTACCTCAGATCCGAAGGCAAGATCTTTGTTGCCAAGAATGGATCCTTTCTAGAGAAGGAGTTTCTCTCTAAAGAAGTAAGTGGGAGGAAAGTAGAACTTGATGAAGTATTACCTCTTGAACCGGAAAATGGCGCAACTCAAGAAAATGTTCCTGAGGTGCCTGCACCGACTAGAGAGGAAGTTAATGATAATGATCAAGATACTTCTGATCAAGCTCCTACTGAAATTCGAAGGTCCACAAGGACACGTTCCGCACCAGAGTGGTACAGCAACCCTGTCTTGGAAATCATGTTGTTAGACAACGGTGAACCTTCGAACTATGAAGAAGTGATGGCGGGCCCGGATTCCGACAAATGGCTAAAAGCCATGAAATCCGAGATAGGATCCATGTATGAAAACTAAGTATGGACTTTGACTGACTTGCCCGTTGAACGGCGAGCCATAGAAAATAAATGGATCTTTAAGAAGAAGACAGACATGGATGGTAATGTGACCATCTATAAAGCTCTACTTGTCGCTAAGGGTTATCGACAAGTTCAAGGGGTTGACTACGATGAGACTTTCTCACCGGTAGCGAAGCTAAAGTCCGTCCGAATCATGTTAGCAATTGCCGTGTTCTATGATTATGAGATATGGCAAATGGACGTCAAAACGGCATTCCTTAATGGTTTCCTTAAGGAAGAATTGTATATGATGCAGCCGGAAGGTTTTGTCGATCCTAAGAATGCTGACAAGGTGTGCAAGCTCCAACGCTCGATTTATGGGCTGGTGCAAGCATCTCGGAGTTGGAACATTCGCTTTGATGAGATGATCAAAGCGTTTGGGTTTACGCAGACTTATGGAGAAGCCTGCGTTTACAAGAAAGTGAGTGGGAGCTCTGTAGCATTTCTCATATTATATGTAGATGACATACTTTTGATGGGAAATGATATAGAACTCTTGGACAGCATCAAGGCCTACTTGAATAAGAGTTTTTCAATGAAGGACCTTGGAGAAGCTACTTATATATTAGGCATCAAAATCTATAGAGATAGATCGAGACGCCTCATAGGTCTTTCGCAAAGCACATACCTTGATAAGATATTGAAGAAGTTCAATATGGACAAGTCTAAGAAGGGGTTCTTACCTGTGTTACAAGGTATAAAATTGAGCTCAGCTCAATGTCCGACCACGGCAGAAGATATAGAAGAGATGAGTGTCATCCCCTATGCCTCAGCCATAGGTTCTATTATGTATGCCATGCTGTGTACCAGACCTGATGTAAACCTTGTCGTAAGTTTGGTAGGAAGGTACCAAAGTAATCCCGGCAAGGAACACTGGACAGTGGTCAAGAATATCCTGAAGTACCTGAAAAGGACTAAGGAAATGTTTCTCCTTTATGGAGGTGATGAAGAGCTCGTCGTAAAGGGTTACATCGACGCTAGCTTTGACACAGATCTGGATGACTCTAAGTCACAAACCGGATACGTGTATATTTTGAATGGTGGGGCAGTAAGCTGGTGCAGTTGCAAGCAGAGCGTCATGGCGGGATCTACATGTGAAGCGGAGTACATGGCAGCCTCGGAGGCAGCACATGAAGCAATATGGGTGAAGGAGTTCATCACCGACCTAGGAGTCATACCCAATGCGTCGGGGCCAATCAAACTCTTCTGTGACAACACTGGAGCTATTGCACTTGCCAAGGAGCCCAGGTTTCACAAGAAGACAAGGCACATCAAGCGTCGCTTCAACTCCATTAGTGAAAATGTTCAAGATGGAGACATAGATATTTGTAAAGTACATACGGACCTGAATGTAGCAGATCCGTTGACTAAACCTCTCCCTAGGGCAAAACATGATCAGCACCAGAATTCCATGGGTGTTCGATTCATCACAATGTAACTAGATTATTGACTCTAGTGCAAGTGGGAGACTGTTGGAAATATGCCCTAGAGGCAATATTAAAAGCATTATTATTATATTTCCTTGTTCATGATAATTGTCTTTATTCATGCTTTAATTGTGTTATTCGGAAATCGTAATGCATGTGTGAATAACAGACACCAACATGTCCCTAGTAAGCCTCTAGTTGACTAGCTCGTTGATCAACAGATAGTCATGGTTTCCTGACTATGCACATTGGATGTCATTGATAACGAGATCACATCATTAGGAGAATGATGTGATGGACAAGACCCAATCCTAAACATAGCATAAGATCGTATAGTTCGTTTGCTAGAGTTTTTCCAATGTCAAGTATCCTTTCCTTAGACCATGAGATCGTGTAACTCCCGGATACCGTAAGAGTGCTTTAGGTGTACCAAACGTCACAACGTAACTAGGTGACTATAAAGGTATACTACGGGTATCTCCGAAAGTGTCTGTTGGGTTGACACGGATCGAGACTGGGATTTGTCACTCCGTATGACGGAGAGGTATCACTGGGCCCACTCGGTAATGCATCATCATAATGAGCTCAAAGTGACCAAGTGTCTGGTCACAGGATCATGCATTACGGTACGAGTAAAGTGACTTGCCGATACCCAAAAGAAACTATTGGGTATACCTTCTACCTCAGATCCGAAGGCAAGATCTTTGTTGCCAAGAATGGGTCCTTTCTAGAGAGTTTCTCTCGAAAGAAGTAAGTGGGAGGAAAGTAGAACTTGATGAAGTATTACCTCTTGAACCGGAAAATGGTGCAACTCAAGAAAATGTTCCCGAGGTGCCTGCACCGGTTAGTGAGGAAGTTAATGATAATGATCAAGATACTTCTGATCAAGCTCCTACTGAAATTCGAAGGTCCACAAGGACACGTTCCGCACCAGAGTGGTACGGCAACCCTGTCTTGGAAATCATGTTGTTAGACAACGGTGAACCTTCGAACTATGAAGAAGCGATGGCGGGCCCGAATTCCGACAAATGGCTAGAAGCCATGAAATCCGAGATAGGATCCATGTAGGAAAACGAAGTATGGACTTTGACTGACTTGCCCGTTGAACGGCGATCCATAGAAAATAAATGGATCTTTAAGAAGAAGACAGACGCGGATGGAAACGTGACCATCTATAAAGCTCGGCTTGTCGCTAAGGGTTACCGACAAGTTCAAGGGGTTGACTACGATGAGACTTTCTCACCGGTAGCAAAGCTGAAGTCCGTCCGAATCATGTTAGCAATTGCCGCATTCTACGATTATGAAATATGGCAAATGGACGTCAAAACGGCATTCCTTAATGGTTTCCTTAAAGAAGAACTGTATATGATGCAGCTGGAAGGTTTTGTCGATCCTAAGAATGCTGACAAGGTGTGCAAGCTCCAATGCTCGATTTATGGGCTGGTGCAAGCATCTCGGAGTTGGAACATTCGCTTTGATGAGATGATCAAAGCGTTTGGGTTTACACAGACTTATGGAGAAGCCTGCGTTTACAAGAAAGTGAGTGGGAGCTCTGTAGCATTTCTCATACTATATGTAGATGACATACTTTTGATGGGAAATGATATAGAACTCTTGGACAGCATCAAGGCCTACTTGAATAAGAGATTTTCAATGAAGGACCTTGGAGTAGCTGCATATATATTAGGCATCAAAATCTATAGAGATAGATCAAGACGCCTCATAGGTCTTTCACAAAGCACATACCTTGATAAGATATTGAAGAAGTTCAATATGGATCAGTCTAAGAAGGGGTTCTTGCCTGTGCTACAAGGTATGAAATTGAGCTCAGCTCAATGTCCGACCACGGCAGAAGATATAGAAGAGATGAGTGTCATCCCCTATGCCTCAGCCATAGGTTCTATTATGTATGCCATGCTGTGTACTAGACCTAATGTAAACCTTGCGGATAAGTTTGGTAGGAAGGTACCAAAGTAATCCTGGCAAGGAACACTGGACAGCGGTCAAGAATATCCTAAAGTACCTGAAAATGACTAAGGAAATGTTTCTCGTTTATGGAGGATCCGGCGGATGAGCATAACCTGGACTACGTTGACAAGCTTGAGCTTCTTGTCCGCCAGGGTTTGGATGCATGTTTGCAGTCCGGTCACCTCTCCTTTTTCTCCCCACGACAGGTCGGTCTCCTTCCAGGAGGAGAGCCGCGTAGGGGAACCGGATCGGAACTCGGGGGTTGCGACCCATTCAGGGTCGCGCGGCTCGGTGATGTAAAATCACCCCGATTGCCACCCCTTTAGGGTCTCCATGAAGGAGCCCTTGAGCCATAGTACATTGGGCATCTTGCCCACCATGGCGCCTCCGCACTCCGCCTGGTTGCCACGCACCACCTTTGGCTTGACATTGAAAGTCTTGAGCCATAAACCGAAATGAGGGCGGATGCAGAGGAAAGCTGCGCACACAACGATAAACGCCGAGATGTTGAGGACAAAGTTCAGGGCCAGATCGTGGAAATCCATGCCATAGTAGTGTTGGGGAACGTAGTAATTTCAAAAAAAATTCTACGCACACGCAAGATCATGGTGATGCATAGCAACGAGGGGAGAGTATGATCTACGTACCCTTGTAGATCGCAACGGAAGCGTTGACACAACATAGAGGAAGTAGTCGTACGTCTTCTTCCCGATCCGACCGATCCAAGCACCGTTACTCCGGCACCTCCGAGTTCTTAGCACAAGTACAGCTCGATGACGATCCCCGGACTCCGATCCAGCAAAGTGTCCGGGAAGAGTTCCGTCAGCACGACGGCGTGGTGACGATCCTGATGTTCTACTGTCGCAGGGCTTCGCCTAAGCACTGCTACAATATGATCGAGGTGGAATATGGTGGCAGGGGGCACCGCACACTGCTAAGGAACGATCTTCACGATCAACTTGTGTCTATGGGGTGCCCCTTGCCTCAGTATATAAAGGATGGAGGAGGAGGAGGCCGGCCAAGGGCATTGGTGCGGCCAGGATGGGAGTCCTACTAAGACTCCAAGTCCTAGTAGGAGTCCATCAAGAGGGGAGGAAGGGAGAAGGAAGTGGAGGAGTAGGAAAGGTGGCCGGCCCCCTTTTCCCTAGTCCAATTCGGACTAGAGGGGAGGGGGGGCGCAGCAGCCTTTTTCCTCTTCCCACTAAAGCCCATCAAGGCCAATTACTTCTCCCGTAACTACCCGGTACTCCGAAAAATACCCGAATCACTCGGAACCTTTCCGATGTCCGAATATAGTCGTCCAATATATCGATCTTTACGTCTCGACCATTTCGAGACTCCTCGTCATGTCCCCGATCTCATCCGGGACTCCGAACTCCTTCGGTACATCAAAACTCATAAACTCATAATATAACTGTCATCGAAACCTTAAGCGTGCGGACCCTACGGTTCGAGAACAATGTAGACATGACCGAGACACGTCTCCGGTCAATAACCAATAGCGGACCTGGATGCCCATATTGGCTCCTACATATTCTACGAAGATCTTTATCGGTCAGACCGCATAACAACATACGTTGTTCCCTTTGTCATCGGTATGTTACTTGCCCGAGATTCGATCGTCGGTATCCAATACCTAGTTCAATCTCGTTACCGGCAAGTCTCTTTACTCGTTCCGTAATACATCATCTCACAACTAACTCATTAGTTGCAATGCTTGCAAGGCTTATGTGATGTGCATTACCGAGAGGGCCCAGAGATACCTCTCCGACAATCGGAGTGACAAATCCTAATCTCGAAATACGCCAACCCAACATGTACCTTTGGAGACACCTGTAATGCTCCTTTATAATCACCCAGTTACGTTGTGACGTTTGGTAGCACCCAAAGTGTTCCTCCGGCAAACGGGAGTTGCATAATCTCATAGTCATAGGAACATGTATAAGTCATGAAGAAAGCAATAGCAACATACTAAACGATCGGGTGCTAAGCTAATGGAATGGGTCATGTCAATCAGATCATTCAACTAATGATGTGACCTCGTTAATCAAATAACAACTCTTTGTCCATGGTTAGGAAACATAACCATCTTTGATTAACGAGCTAGTCAAGTAGAGGCATACTAGTGACACTCTGTTTGTCTATGTATTCACACATGTATTATGTTTCCGGTTAATACAATTCTAGCATGAATAATAAACATTTATCATGATATAAGGAAATAAATAATAACTTTATTATTGCCTCTAGGGCATATTTCCTTCAGTCTCCCACTTGCACTAGAGTCAATATTCTAGTTCACATCGCCATGTGATTTAGCAGCAATAGTTCACATCACCATGTGATTAACACCCATAGTTCACATCGTCATGTGACCAACACTCAAAGGGTTTACTAGAGTCAGTAATCTAGTTCACATATCTATGTGATTAACACCCAAAGAGTACTAAGGTGTGATCATGTTTTGCTTGTGAGATAATTTTAGTCAACGGGTCTGTCACATTCAGATCCGTAAGTATTTTGCAAAATTCTATGTCTATAATGCTTTGCACGGAGCTACTCTAGCTAATTGCTCCCACTTTCAATATGTATCCAGATTGAGACTTAGAATCATCTAGATCAGTGTCAAAAACTTGCATCGACGTAACCCTTTACGACGGACCTTTCTGTCACGTCCATAATTGAGAAACATATCCTTATTTCACTAAGGATAATTCTGACCGCTGTCCAGTGATCTACTCCTAGATCACTATTGTACTCCCTTGCCAAATCAGTGCAGGGTATACAATAGATCTGGTATACAGCATGACATAGTTTATAGAACCTATGGCCAAGGCATAGGGAATGACTTTCATTCTCTTTCTATCTTCTGCCGTGGTTGGGCTTTGAGTCTTACTCAACTTCACACCTTGTAATATAGGCAAGAACTCTTTCTTTGACTGCTCCATTTTGAACTACTTCAAAATCTTGTCAAGGTATGTACTCATTGAAAAAACTTATCAAGCGTCTTGATCTATCTCTATAGATCTTGAAGCTCAATATGTAAGCAGCTTCACCGAAGTCTTTCTTTGAAAAACTCCTTTCAAACACTCCTTTATGCTTTACAGAATAATTCTACATTATTTCCGATCAACAATATGTCATTCACATATACTTTATCAGAAATGCTGTAGTGCTCCTACTCACTTTCTTGTAAATACAGGCTTCACCGCAAGTCTGTATAAAACTATATGCTTTGATCAACTCATCAAAGCGTATATTCCAACTCCGAGATGCTTGCACCAGTCCACAGATGGATCGCTGGAGCTTGCACATTTTGTTAGCACCTTTCGGATTGACAAAACCTTCTGTTGCATCATATACAACTCTTCTTTAATAAATCCATTAAGGAATGCAGTTTTGTTTATCCATTTGCCAGATTTCATAAAATGCGGCAATTACTAACATGATTCGGACAGACTCAAGCATAGATACGAGTGAGAAGCTCTCATCGTAGTCAACACCTTGAACTTGTCGAAAACCTTTTGCGACAATTCTAGCTTTGTAGATAGTAACACTACTATCAGCGTCCGTCTTCCTCTTGAAGATCCATTTATTCTCAATTGCTTGCCGATCATCGGGCAAGTCAACCAAAGTCCAAACTTTGTTCTCATACATGGATCATATCTCAGATTTCATGGCCTCAAACCATTTCGCGGAATCTGGGCTCATCATCGCTTCCTCATAGTTCGTAGGTTCGTCATGGTCAAGTAACATGACCTCCAGAACATGATTACCGTACCACTCTGGTGTGGATCTCACTCTGGTTTACCTACGAGATTCGGTAGTAACTTGATCTGAAGTTACATGATCATCATCATTAGCTTCCTCACCAATTGGTGTAGTAGTCACAAGAACAGATTTTTGTGATGAACTACTTTCCAATAAGGTAGAAGGTACAATTACCTTATCAAGTTTTCTACTTTCCTCCCACTCACTTCTTTCGAGAGAAACTCCTTCTCTAGAATGGATCCATTATAAGCAACGAATGTCTTGCCTTAGGATCTGTGATAGAAGGTGTACCCAACAGTCTCCTTTGGGTATCCTATGAAGACATATTTCTCCGATTTGGGTTTGAGCTTATCAGGATGAAACTTTTTCTCATAAGCATCGCAACCCCAAACTTCAAGAAACGACAACTTTGGTTTCTTGCCAAACCATAGTTCATAAGGCGTCGTCTCGACGGATATAGATGGTGCCCCTTTTTAACGTGAATGTAGCTGTCTCTAATGCATGACCCCAAAAACGATAGTGGTAAATCGGTAAGAAACATCATAGATTGCACTATATCCAATAAAGTACGGTTATGACGTTCGGACACACCATTATGCTGTGGTGTTCCAGGTGGCGTGAGTAGTGAAACTATTTCACATTGTTTTAACTGAAGACCAAACTCATAACTCAAATACTCTTTTCCACGATCAGATCGTAGAAACTTTATTTTCTTGTTACGATGATTTTCCACTTCACTCTGAAATTCTTTGAACTGTTCAAGTGTTTCAGACTTATGTTTCATCAAGTAGATATCCCCATATCTGCTCAAATCATCTTGTGAAGGTCAGAAAATAATGATACCTGCTGTAAGCCTTAATATTCATCAGACCACATACATTAGTATGTATGATTTCCAACAAATCTGTTGCTTGCTTCATTGTTCCGGAGAACGGCGTTTTAGTCATCTTGCCCATAAGGCATGGTTCGAAAGCATCAAGTGATTCATAATCAAGTGATTCCAAAATCCCATCAGCATGGAGTTTCTTCATGCGCTTTACACCAATATGACCTAAACGGCAGTGCCACAAATAAGTTGCACTATCATTATTAACTTCGCATCTTTTGGTTTCAAGATTATGAATATGTGTATTATTAAGATCGAGATCCAATGAACTATTTTCATTGGGTGTGTAACCATATAAGGTTTTATTCATGTAAACAGAACAACAATTTATTCTTTTACTTAAATGAATAACCGTATTACAATAAACATGATCAAATCATATTCATGCTCAATGCAAACACCAAATAACACTTATTTAGGTTCAACACTAATCCCGAAAGTATAGGGAGTGTGCGATGATGATCATATCAATTTTTTGGAACCACTTCCAACACACATCGTCACTTCACCCTTAACTAGTCTCTGTTCATTCTGCAACTCCCGTTTCGAGTTACTACTCTTAGCAACTGAACTAGCATCAAATACTGAGGGATTGCTATAAACACTAGTAAAGTACACATCAATAATATGTATATCAAATATACTTATGTTCACTTTGCCATCCTTATCCGCCAATCACTTGGGGTAGTTCCGCTTCCAGTGACCATTCCCTTTGCAGTAGAAACACTTAGTCTCAGGCTTAGGATCAGATTTGGGCTTCTTCACTTGAGCAGCAACTTGCTTGCCGTTCTTCTTGAAGTTCCCCTTCTTCCCTTTGCCTTTTCCTTGAAACTAGTGGTCTTGTCAACCATCAACACTTGATGTTTTTCCTGATTTCTACCTTCGTTGATTTCAGCATCACGAAGAGCTTGGGAGTTGTTTCCGTTATCCCTTGCATATTATAGTTCATCACGAAGTTCTACTAACTTGGTGATGGTGACTAGAGAATTCTGTCAATCACTATCTTATCTGGAAGATTAACTCCCACTTGATTCAAGCGATTGTAGTACCCAGACAATCTGAGCACATGCTCACTAGTTGAGCGATTCTCCTCCATTTTTTAGCTATAGAACTTGTTGGAGACTTCATATCTCTCAACTCGGGTATTTGCTTGAAATATGAAATTCAACTCCTGGAACATCTCATATGGTCCATGACGTTCAAAACGTCTTTGAAGTCCCGATTCTAAGCCATTAAGCATGGTGCACTAAACTATCAAGTAGTCATCATATTGAGCTAGCCAAACGTTCATAACGTCTGCATCTGCTCCTGCAATAGGTCTGTCACCTAGCGGTGCATCAAGGACATATTTTTTCTGTGCAGCAATGAGGATAAACCTCAGATCACGAATCCAATCCGCATCATTGCTACTAACATCTTTCAACACAATTTTTCTCTAGGAACATATCAAAATAAACGCAGGGAAGCAACAACGCGAGCTATTGATCTACAACATAATTTGCAAAATACTACCAGGACTAAGTTCATGATAAATTTAAGTTCAATTAATCATATTACTTAAGAACTCCCACTTAGATAGACATCCCTATCTCTAGTGATCACGTGATCCAAATCAACTAAACCATAACCGATCATCACGTGAGATGGAGTAGTTTTCAATGGTGAACATCGTTATGTTGATCATATCTACTATATGATTCACGCTCGACCTTTCGGTCTCTGTGTTCCGAGGCCATATCTGTATATGCTTGGCTCGTCAAGTATAACCTGAGTATTCCGCGTGTGCAACTGTTTTGCACCCGTTGTATTTGAACGTAGAGCCTATCACACCCGATCATCACGTGGTGTCTCAGCACGAAGAACTTTCGCAACGGTGCATACTCAGGGAGAACACTTCTTGATAATTTAGTGAGAGATCATCTTATAATGCTACCGTCAATCAAAGCAAGATAAGATGTATAAAAGGATAAACATCACATGCAATCAATATAAGTGATATGATATGGCCATCATCATCTTGTGCTTGTGATCTCCATCTCCGAAGCACCGTCATGATCACCATCGTCACCGGCACGACACCTTGATCTCCATCGTAGCATCGTTGTCATCTCGCCAATCTTATGCTTCCACGACTATCACTACCGCTTAGTAATAGAGTAAAGCATTACATCGCGATTGCATTGCATACAATAAAGCAACAACCATATGGCTCCTGCCAGTTGCCGATAACTCGGTTACAAAACATGATCATCTCATACAATAAAATTTAGCATCATGCCTTGACCATATCACATCACAACATGCCCTGCAAAAACAAGTTAGACGTCCTCTACTTTGTTGTTGCAAGTTTTACGTGGCTGCTACGGGCTTAAGTAAGAACTCATCTCACCTACGCATCAAAACCACAACGATAGTTTGTCAAATAGACTCCGTTTTAACCTTCTCAAGGACCGGGCGTAGCCACACTTGGTTCAACTAAAGTTGGAGAGACAGTCGCCCGCAAGCCATCTCTGTGCAAAGCACGTCGAGGGAACCGGTCTCGCGTAAGCGTACGCGTAAGGTTGGTATGGGTCGTCTCGTCCAACAATACCGCCGAACCAAAGTATGACATGCTGGTAGGTAGTATGACTTATATCGCCCACAACTTACTTGTGTTCTACTCGTGCAAATAACATCAAACCATAAAACCTGGCTCGGATGCCACTGTTGGGGAACGTAGTAATTTCAAAAAATTTCCTACGCACACGCAAGATCATGGTGATGCATAGCAACGAGGGGAGAGTATGATCTACGTACCCTTGTAGATCGCAACGGAAGCGTTGACACAATGTAGATGAAGTAGTCGTATGTCTTCTTCCCGATCCGACCGATCCAAGCACCGTTACTCCGGCACCTCCGAGTTCTTAGCACACGTACAGCTCGATGACGATCCCCGGACTCCGATCCAGCAAAGCTTCTGGGAGGAGTTCCGTCAGCACGACGGCGTGGTGACGATCTTGATGTTCTACCGATCGCAGGGCTTCGCCTAAGCACTGCAACGATATGACGACGTGGAATAGGTGGAGGGGGCACCGCACCACGGCTTAAGGAACGATCTCAATGATCAATTGTGTGTTCTTATGGGGTGCCCCCTTGCCTCGAGTATATATAAAGGATGGAGGAGGAGGAGCGGCCAAGGCTATTGTCGGCCAGGATGTGCCTACTAGGACTCCAATCCTAGTAGGAGTCCATTCAAGAGGGCGAGAAGGGAGAAGAAGTGAGGAGTAGAAAGGTGCCGGCCCCCTTTCCCTAGTCCAATTCGGACTAGAGGGGAGGGGGGGCGCAGCAGCCTTTTTCCTCTTCCCACTAAAGCCCATCAAGGCCCATTACTTCTCCCGTAACTACCCGGTACTCCGAAAAATACCCGAATCACTCGGAACCTTTCCGATGTCCGAATATAGTCGTCCAATATATCGATCTTTACGTCTCGACCATTTCGAGACTCCTCGTCATGTCCCCGATCTCATCCGGGACTCCGAACTCCTTCGGTACATCAAAACTCATAAACTCATAATATAACTGTCATCGAAACCTTAAGCGTGCGGACCCTACGGTTCGAGAACAATGTAGACATGACCGAGACACGTCTCCGGTCAATAACCAATAGCGGGACCTGGATGCCCATATTGGCTCCTACATATTCTACGAAGATCTTTATCGGTCAGACCGCATAACAACATACGTTGTTCCCTTTGTCATCGGTATGTTACTTGCCCGAGATTCGATCGTCGGTATCCAATACCTAGTTCAATCTCGTTACCGGCAAGTCTCTTTACTCGTTCTGTAATACATCATCTCACAACTAACTCATTAGTTGCAATGCTTGCAAGGCTTATGTGATGTGCATTACCGAGAGGTCCCAGAGATACCTCTCCGACAATCGGAGTGACAAATCCTAATCTTGAAATACGCCAACCCAACATGTACCTTTGGAGACACCTGTAATGCTCCTTTATAATCACCCAGTTACGTTGTGACGTTTGGTAGCACCCAAAGTGTTCCTCCGGCAAACGGGAGTTGCATAATCTCATAGTCATAGGAACATGTATAAGTCATGAAGAAAAGCAATAGCAACATACTAAACGATCGGGTGCTAAGCTAATGGAATGGGTCATGTCAAATCAGATCATTCAACTAATGATGTGACCTCGTTAATCAAATAATAACTCTTTGTCCATGGTTAGGAAACATAACCATCTTTGATTAACGAGCTAGTCAAGTAGAGGCATACTAGTGACACTCTGTTTGTCTATGTATTCACACATGTATTATGTTTCCGGTTAATACAATTCTAGCATGAATAATAAACATTTATCATGATATAAGGAAATAAATAATAACTTTATTATTGCCTCTAGGGCATATTTCCTTCAAGTAGAACATGAGCCCCCGGACAAATGGGTGGATAGGGAAACCCAGTCCGTGGAGGAAGTGGGGGAGGAATACCACCCTCTCATGGGGCCTGGGGGTGGGGACGAGCTGCCCCTCTTCGGAAGCCGGTGCGTGATGTCGTTGCACAAGTTTCTGGCCTTCCTCAGCTTTTTGATGTGTCCCTCCGTAACGGAGGAGACCATCCACCTGCCTCCCGCTCCGGACATGGCTGGAGAAGGTCGAGGTGGGAAGTGCGGACTTGGGCGCTGGAGCTCGAGTGCGCAGAAAATGGATAGGAAAAGGAGGAAGAAGGCGTAGGTGAAAAGGTGGATCCTTATCCCCTTATATGGGCGGACGCAACTACGCGTCCCCACCAGCCTAGTAAAACTTGCTTATCTCCCAAGCGCCATAATCAATGGTGCGGTTGGGTTACCCACGCCCGTATTGATGAGAATCCCGAAATAAGGGGACACGATCTCTGCTTAGACAAGACGTGCCAAGGAAACCGCCTCGCTAAACATGCTAAGGTGGGACAATAAAACGATTCGAATAAAGGCTTGGACGTGGCGTGATGTCACGCTACGGAATATGTCAGCAGATTAGATTTGTGTAAATATTATTCTCTCTATGGCAATATGTGGAAACTTATTTTGCAGAGCCGGACACTATCCTGGTGTTCAAAATCTTCTATGAAGTACTTGGAGGAGGAACCCGCCTTGCAATGTCGAAGACAATCTATGCGCCGGACTCATCGTCATTGAAGCCTGGTTCAGGGGCTACTGAGGGAGTCCTGATTAGGGGGTGTCCGGATAGCCGGACTATACCTTCGGCCGGACTCCTGGACTATGAAGATACAAGATTGAAGACTTCATCCCGTGTCCGGAAGGGACTTTCCTTCGCGTGGAAGGCAACCTTGGCGATACGGATATGTAGATCTCCTACCATTGTAACCGACTCTGTGTAACCCTAGCCCTCTCCGGTGTCTATATAAACCGGAGGGTCTTAGTCCGTAGGACGAAAAACAATCATACCATAGGCTAGCTTCTAGGGTTTAGCTTCCTTGATCTCGTGGTAGATCTACTCTTGTACTACCCATATCATCAATATTAATCAAGCAGGAGTAGGGTTTTACCTCCATCGAGGGGGCCCGAACCTGGGTAAAAACATCGTGTCCCTTGTCTCCTGTTACCATCCGCCTAGACGCACAGTTCGGGACCCCCTACCCGAGATCCGCCAGTTTTGACACCGACATGGAGCTTTGAGCAAGGAGATCGAAAATCGCAGCAAAATGAGCTAGAACTCGTGCTTGAGCTGGTTGGTGATTTTTTTGGGAGGAAGGAGTGTGTGGGTGCTGGAATAAGTGGAGGGGGGCCACCAGGGGCCCACGAGGCAGGGAGGCGCGCCCTGGACCCTCGTGGCCAGGTGCTAGCTCCCCCTGATGTGTTCTCAGTGCCAGATATTCTCAAAGTTTCTAGAAAAAAATCATATTTCATTTTCGGGACATTTGGAGAACTTTTATTTTCGGGGTATTTTTTATTGCAGGGATAATTCAGAAAACAGATAGAAAATACTAATTTTGCTTTATCTAATCAAAATAACAAAAAGTAAAAAGAGGGTATAGAGAGTTCTACTTTCTAACTTCATCCATCTCATGCTCATCAAAAGGAATCCACTAATAAGGTTGATCAAGTCTTGTTAACAAACTCTTTCCAAATCGCATGGAACCAGAGAATTTTCGAATAACACTAGGTTACCTCAACGGGGATATACATGTCCCCAACAATAAGAATATCATATTTCTTCTTGACAGTAGGAAGAGGAAATTCAAAACCTCCCATAGTAATAGTTGGAATTTTTCCAATAGAATTGATACTGCGGACTTGAGGTTGTTTCCTCGGAAAGTGTAGTGTATGCTCATTACCATTAACATGAAAAGTGACATTGCCTTTGTTGCAATCAATAACAGCCCCTGCAGTATTCAAAAAGGGTCTACCAAGAATAATCGACATACTGTCGTCCTCGGGAATATCAAGAATAACAAAGTACGTTAAGATAGTAACGTTTGCAACCACAACAGGCACATCCTCACAAATACCGACAGGTATAGCAGTTTATTTATCGGCCATTTGCAAAGATATTTCAGTAGGTGTCAACTTTTTCAATTCAAGTCTACGACATAAAGAGAGAGGCATAACACTAACACCGGCTCCAAGATCACACAAAGCAGTTTTAACATAGTTTCTTTTAATGGAGCATGGTATAGTTGGTACTCCTGGATCTCCTAGTTTCTTTGGTATTCCACCTTTAAAAAGTATAATTAGCAAGCATGGTGGAAATTTCAGCATCAGGTATCTTTCTCTTATTTGTAACAATTTCTTTCATATACTTAGCATAAGGATTCATTTTAAGCATATCAGTCAAACGCATACGCAAAAAGATAGGTCTAGTCATTTCAGCAAAGCGCTCAAAATCCTCATCATCCTTTTTCTTGGATGGTTTAGGAGGAAAAGGCATGGGTTTCTGAACCCATGGTTCTCTATCTTTACCATGTGTAACACCCCGGATGTAATTTACCTTATATGTACTCCAACTCTTGCCGTTTCCGGCGCTAAGTTATTTTGTTTCCTCGGGTTCAGTTTTTTTGTCTCCGTATGTTGTGGTCGTTGTCATGCATCTCATATCATGTGCATTGCATTTGCATACGTGTTCGTCTCATGCATCCGAGCATTTTCCCCGTTGTCCATTTTGCATTCCGGCGCTCCTATCTCCTCCGATGGTCCTTTCTACCTTCTTTTCATGTGTGGGGGTTAAACATTTCCGGATTGTACCGAGACTTGGCAAGTGGCCTTGGTTTACTACCGGTAGACCGCCTGTCAAGTTTCATACCATTTGGACTTCGTTTGATACTCCAACGGTTAACCGAGGGACCGAGAAGGCCTCGTGTGTGTTGCAGCCCAACACCCTTCCAAACTGGCCCAAAACCCACCTAAACCCTCTCCATCATCTAGAGCGTTCGATCACGATCGCGTGGCCGAAAACCGCACCTCATTTGGACTCTCCTAGCTCCCCATATGCCTATTTAAAGAACCCCCTCCGAAATTCACGGGTCTCCTTCCCCGAAACCCTAGATCCACTCCTCCGTGCGCCGGACATTGTCCGCCGGCGCCGGACACACCGCCGCCAACCACTCCCACGCCGCCACGTCACCGCCGCCGACCCGCGCGCCACCGAGGCCCGACGGGCCCAGATCCAGCACCCGCGGCCCACTTCCTCCGCCGCCAGGCCGCGCCTCTCCCTCCGCCGCCCGGTGCGCCTCGCGCGCCTCGACGCCGGCGACCGCTCCTCTGCCGCCCAGCCGCCGCGCCTCCTCCCGGCCATCGCCCGCCGCGCCTCCTCCCGGCCGCCGGCCGCCGCCGTTCGTCTCCGTCGGCGACCGCCGCCCCTTCCGACGCCCGCGACCACCACCACCAAGTCCGGCGACCCCGCGAGCTCCGGCCACCACCACCAACTCCGGCGACTCCGAGCTGTTCCGGCGATCCTTGTTGCGTGTGCCACCCCGATCCAGATCTGGATCCAAACCCTAGATGGTTGACTTTTTCCCTCTCCCTTGTATTATTTTGCATTCTTCATCATGCCGTAACTCCGCAGCCGTAACTCCGTTTTGGACGTGTAGCATATCGAAATGTTCGTCTCAGAGAGTACATCATTTCATATCATTGCATCATTTTCATTTGAGCTCATCTTGACGCCCGAATTTCTGTTGGAAGAGTGCTATTTGATTTAATTGTCAGATCTGCTGCATCAAATAGCTATTTGTCATTTTTGCCATGTTTAATGTGTGCATGATATGCCCCTGAGCTCTACATGTGTTTTGTTATATGCCATGCCATCTTTAAAGAGGTCTTTACCATGTATTTTTGTGATATGTGTGGTGACTGGCACAAGCTTGCAAAGTAGTGCATTCGTTATAGCTGATTTCAGGGACTTGGAATTTCTCTAAGTCCTTGATCTGTTTTTATCAATATGCCATATGTTCATGTTGTTTCCTAGTGATCCGTGCCTCTTTTGAGGATGATCAGTAAGGAAGATTTGTTAATATTGTGATGCTCTATCCATCTATGTCTTTGTTTACAATTATGGAGCACCCTAGCTTGAGTCAATCGAGCTCTACTTTTGCTATTTCGTGAATCCTGGCAGATTGTCTACTTGTTAGCGATTTTGCCGAGCATGTTGTTGTTGATCCGTGCATGCTATATTGTTGTTCTTGCAATGTATAGCTTATATAATGTCTATTCTTGATGGGTGCATGCTTAGTTTGTCATGCCATGCTCTATAGTGAGTGCATCGAGCTCGTAAACATGCCTACTCGTTAACATATTTGCATGCTCCAGTTTTTCACCAAGTCTGTAACCTGATTATGTTTTTGCCATGCTCATATGCTTGCAATTGTATTTTCTGATCCCTTTTGGCTCAAGGTCACTAAGGGGCTTCTGTTAAGCTCTTTGAGTAGCTTCATTTCATGCCTTGCTTTGCCATGTTAAGTTCCTGTAGCATATAGTTTTCATGCTCCAAAGTGTGCTACCTGTTCTGAAATTCCAGACTTGTGTTAATTTCACTAAGTCTGAAACTTGTTTATCAATTGCACTTTTGCCATGCTTGTTTGAACCTGTTAATGGATGAATTGGCTGTAGCTCAGTGTTCATATTTTGTCAAGCATTATGAGTGGATTCCTGACATGTATTTTATTGTCATGTTTGAGTGCTGTAGCATATTTAACTTGTTGCATTTAGATGGCTACTTGCAGTTTATCGCAGACCGGTGCCATATTTGTTTTGCTTGCCATTTCCAAACCGTGCATCCGATTCCGGTGATCTTTATATCGATTTCAACCTAAATCACCTCAACTTTCCAGTGGCACTCTTGGATTTCCAAGTTGAGGCCGGGTTCAATCATTCCTTGTCAAATCTTGCATATGCATCACATATCGCATCCCGCATAGCATCTCATGTTTGCATCATGTTGTTTGAGCTTTGCACGTGGTTGATTGTGTTCCTTTTGCTTGTTTGTCTTGTTTGGGTAGAGTCGGGAGACGAGTTCGCTAACGAGGAGCCCGTTGAGTTTGCTTACGAGGATCAAGTCAACTCTGACAACTTTGCAGGCAAGATGATCATACCCTCGAAATCATTTCTATCTTTGCTTGCTAGATGCTTGCTCTTTTGCTATGCCTATGCTACGATGCCTACCACTTGCTTGTCATGCCTCCCAAATTGCCATGTCAAACCTCTAACCCACCATGTCCTAGCAAATCGTTGATTGGCTATGTTACCGCTTTGCTCAGCCCCTCTTATAGCGTTGCTAGTTGCAGGTGAAGATTGGAGATCGTTCCTTGTTGGAACATTGTTTCTTTTTGTGATATCACTATATTATCTAGTTATCTTAATGCATCTATATACTTGGTAAATGGTGGAAGGCTTGGCCTTTTGCCTAGTGTTTTGTTCCACTCTTGCCGCCCTAGTTTCCGTCATATCGGTGTTATGTTCCCGGATTTTGCGTTCCTTCCGTGGTTGGGTGATAATGGGAAACCCTTGACAGTTCGCCTTGAATAAAACTCTTCCAGCAATGCCCAACCTTGGTTTTACCATTTGCCACCTAGCCTCTTTTTCCCTTGGGTTTCCGGAGCCCAAGGGTCATCTTATTTTAACCCCCTCCCCCGGGCCAGTGCTCCTCTGAGTGTTGGTCCACCTCGTCAGCCGCCGGTGGCCACCAGGGGCAACTCTGGGCTGGCCTACCGGAAGTTTGGACAATCTGAGTGTGCCCTGAGAACGAGATATGTGCAGCTCCTATCGGGATTTGTCGGCACATTCGGGCGGTGTTGCTGGACTTGTTTTATCTTTGTCGAAGTTGTCTTGTAGAACCGGGATGCCGAGTCTGATCGGATTGTCTCGGGAGAAGGTTTATCCTTCGTTGACCGTGAGAGCTTGTGATGGGCTAAGTTGGGACTCCCCTGCAGGGATTTGAACTTTCGAAAGCCGTGCCCGCGGTTATGGGCAGATGGGAATTTGTTAATGTCCGGTTGTAGATAACTTGAACCTTAACTTAATTAAAATGAATCAACTGTGTGTGTAACCGTGATGGTCTCTTCTCGGCGGAGTCCGAGAAGTGAACACGGTGTTGGAGTAATGTTTGCCGTAGGTTGTTCTATAGTTCTTCGTTCGTGCTTTGCCTTCTCTTCTCGCTCTCTTTTGCGAATAGGTTAGCCACCATATATGCTAGTCGCTTGCTGCAACTCCACATATTACCTTGCCTTGCCTATAAGCTTAAATAGTCTTGATCGCGGGGGTGCGAGATTGCTGAGTCCCCGTGGCTCACAGATTACTTCCAAACCAGATGCAGGGCCGATGACTCCATGCCAGATGATGCGCTTGAGCTCAAGTGGGAGTTCGACAAAGACTCACGCCGTTACTATGTGTCTTTCCCTGATGGTCAGTAGTGGTGCCCAGTCGGGGCGATCGGGACCATGTCGCATGTTGGGGTTGATCTTTTATTTTGGTACCATAGTCGGACCATGAGTGATTGGATGATTGTAATGTTATTCATGTACTTTGTGTGACGTGGCGAGTGTAAGCCAACTATGTACATTTCCCCTTATTATCTATTTACATGGGTTGTTGAGAAGATTACCTTACTTGCGACATTGTCTTCAATGCAGTTATGCCTCTAAGTCGTGCTTCGACACGTAGGAGATATAACCGCATCGAGGGCGTTACACCATGCTTCCTAGCAACAAAGTCTCTCTTATCATAACGTTGATTCTTTGATTGTGGGTTATCAAGATCAACAGCAGGTTCAATTTCTACACCATTGTTATTGCTAGGTTGAGCATCATCATGAACATCATCATTAACATTATCACTAGGTTCATGTTCATTACCAGATTGTGTTTCAACATCAGAAATAGAAATATCATTGGGATTCTCAGGTGTATCAACAACAGGTTCACTAGAAGCATGCAAAGTCCTATCATTTTTCTTTTTCTTCCTCTTAGAAGGACTAGGTGCATCAAGATTAGTTCTCTGAGAATCCTGCTCAATTCTCTTAGGGTGGCCCTCGGTATACAAAGGTTCCTGAGTTCTTTTACCCGTTATAGTTGCAACTCTAACAGTATTATCGTTTCCCTTATTATTTAATTCATTGAGAAAATCATTCTGAGCTTTAAGTACATGTTCTACTTGAGTGGTAACCATAGAAGCATGTTTACTAATGAGTTTAAGTTCACCTTTAACTCTAGACATATAATCACTCAAGTGTTCAATCATATAAGCATTGCGTTTCAATTGTCTACCAACATAAGCATTGAAGTTTTCTTGTTTGACAATAAAATTATCAAAATCATCTAAGCATTAGCTAGCAGACTTATAACGAGGAATATCACCTTCATCAAATCTATAGAGAGAATTTACCTTTACTACCTGTGTCGGGTTATCAAGACCATGTATTTCTTCAACAGGTGGCAAATTAAGGCCATGTATTTCTTCAATAGGAGGTAAATTCTTAACATTTTCAACTTTAATACATTTTTCTTTCATAGATTTCTTTGCCTCTTGCATATCTTTCAGGACTGAGAAATAGAATACCCCTTTTCTTCGGAGTTGGCTTAGGAGTTGGTTCAGGAAGTGTCCAATTATTTTCATTCATCAACATATTATTCAATAGAAATTTGGCTTGATCGATTGTTCTTTCCCTGAAAACACAACCAGCACAACTATCCAGGTGGTCTCTGGAAGCATCGGTTAGTCCCTTATAAAAGATATCAAGTATTTCATTTTTCTTGAGAGGATGATCAGGCAAAGCATTAAGTAATTGGAGAAGCCTCCCCCAAGCTTGTAGGAGACTCTCTTCTTCAATTTGCACAAAATTATATATTTCCCTTAAAGCAGCTTGTTTCTTATGAGCGGGGAAATATTTAGCAGAGAAGTAATAAATCATATCCTGGGGACTACGCACACAACCAGGATCAAGAAAATTAAACCATGTCTTAGCATCACCCTTTAATGAGAACGGAAATAATTTGAGGATATAGTAGTAGCAAGTTTTATCGTCGTTAGTGAATAGGGTGGCTATATCATTTAATTTAGTAAGATGTGCCACAATAGTTTCAGATTCATAGCCATAAAAGGGTCAGATTCAGCCAAAATAATTATCTCAGGATCGACAGAGAAATCATTATCCTTATCAATAACACAGATAGGTGAAGTAGAAAAAGAAGGGTCATATTTCATTCTAGCATTCAAAGACTTCTCTTTCAGCATAGCTAATAATTTCTTAAGATCAGGTCTATCGTTGCAAGCAAGATAATCTCTAGCAGTTTCTTCATCCATAACATAACCCTCAGGCACAGCAGGCAATTCATATCTAGGGGGAGAATCTTCATCATCACTTTAATCAATATTATCAGTTTAAATAATTTCATTCTCTCTAGCCCTAGCAAGTTGTTCATCAAGAAACTCACCTAATGGCACAGTATTATCAAGCATATAAGTAGTTTCATCATAAGCATCATGCATAGCAGAAGTGGCATCATCAATAACATGTGACATATCAGAATTAATAGCAGAAGCAGGTTTAGGTGTCGCAAGTTTACTCAAAACAGAAGGTGAATCAAGTGCAGAGTTAGATGGCAGTTCTTTACCCCCCCCCCTCGTAGTTGAGGGATAAATCTTGGTTTTATCGTATTTCAAGTCTCTCATAGTGATCAACAGATATAAATCCCATGTGACTCAAATAATAGAGTTATGCTCCCCGGCAACAGCGCCAGAAAATAGTCTTGATAACCCACAAGTATAGGGGATCACAACAATTTTCAAGAGTAGAGTATTCAACCCATATTTATTGATTCGGCACAAGGGGAGCCAAAGAATATTCTCAAGTATTAGCAGTTGAGTTGTCAATTCAACCGCACCTGGATAACTTAATATTTGCATCAAAGTATTTAGTAGCAAAGTAATATGGAAGTAACGATAACGGTGGCAAAAGTAACAGTAGCAGCTTTGTAGTAATTGTAATAGTGGCAACAGAAAAGTAACTAAGCAAAGATCAATATGTGATAAGCTCGTAGGCATTGGACCGGTGATGGATAATTATGTCGGATGCGATTCATCATGTAACAGTTATAACATAGGGTGACACAGAACTAGCTCCAATTCATCAATGTAATGTAGGAATATAGTCATACATGCTTATGGAAAAGAACTTGCATGACATGTTTTGTCCTACCCTCCCGTGGCAGCGGGGTCCTATTGGAAACTAAGGGATATTAAGGCCCCCTTTTTAATAGAGTACTGGAACAAAGCATTAACACTTAGTGAATACATGAACCCCTCAAACTACGGTCACCACCGGGAGTGTCCCGATTATTGTCACTTCGGGGTTGCCGGATCATAACACATAGTAGGTGACTATTGACTTGCAAGATAGGATCAAGAACTCACTGATACATCTCCAATGTATCTATAATTTTTGATTTTTTCCATGCTATATTATAGTCTGTTTTGGACATTATTGGGCTTTATTATACACTTCTATATTATTTTTGGGACTAACCTATTAACCGGAGGCCCAGCCCAGAATTGTTGTTTTTTTGTCTGTTTTAGTGTTTCATAGAAAAGGAATATCAAACGGAGTCCAAACGGAATGAAACCTTCGGGAACGTGATTTTCAGAACAAACGTGATCTAGAGGACTTGGAGTCTACGCAAAGCAACAAACAAGGAAGGCACGAGGTAGGGGGACGCGCCTACCCCCCCCCCCCCCCCCCCCAGGCGTGCCCTCACCCTCGTGGGCCCCTCGTTGCTCCACCGACGTACTTCTTCCTCCTATATATACCTACGTACCCCCAAACTACCAGATACGGAGCAAAAACCTAATTCCACTGCCACAACTTTCTATACCTGAGAGATCCCATCTCGGGGCCTTTTCTGGCGCTCCGCCGGAGGGGGCATTGATCACGAAGGGCCTCTACATCATCTCCAAGGCCTCTCCGATGAAGTGTGAGTAGTTTATCTCAGACCTTCGGGTCCATAGTTATTAGCTAGATGGCTTCTTCTCTCTTTTTGGATCTCAATACAATGTTCTCTCCCTCTCTTGTGGAGATCTATTCGATGTAATCTTCTTTTGCGGTGTGTTTGTCGAGATCCGATGAATTGTGGATTTATGATCAAGATTATCTATGAACACTATTTGATTCTCATATGAATTCTTTTATGTATGATTGGTTATCTTTGCAAGTCTCATCGAATTATCAGTTTGGTTTGGCCTAGATTGATCTTTCTTGAAATGGGAGAAGTGCTTAGCTTTGGGTTCAATCTTGCGGTGTCCTTTCCCAGTGACAGTAGGGCAGCAAGGCACATATTGTATTGTTGCCATCAAGGATAAAAAGATGGGGTTTATATCATATTGCATGAGTTTATCCCTCTACATCATGTCATATTTCTTAATGTGTTACTCTGTTCTTCATGAACTTAATACTCTAGATGCATGCTGGATAGCGGTCGATGTGTGGAGTAATAGTAGCAGATGTCTCGGACGTGATGCCTATATACATGATCATACCTAGATATTCTCATAACTATGCTCAATTCTATCAATTGCTCGATAGTAATTTGTTTACCCATCGCAAATACTTATGCTATCTTGAGAGAAGCCACTAGTGAAACCTATGGCCCCCGGGTCTATTTTCCATCATATTAATCCTCCAACACTTTGCTATTTCTATTGCCTTTTATTTTACTTTGCATCTTTATCACAAAAATACCAAAAATATTATCTTATCATCTCTATCAGATCTCACTCTCGTAAGTGACTATGAAGGGATTGACAACCCCTTTATCGGTTGGTTGCGAGGTTCTTGTTTGTTTGTGTAGGTGCGAGGGACTCGTGCGTGGCCTCCTACAGGATTGATACCTTGGTTCTCAAAAACTGAGGGAAATACTTACGTTGCTGTAACGCCCTCGATGCGGCTATATCTCCTACGTGTCGAAGCATGACTTAGAGGCATAACCGCATTGAAAGCAATGTCGCAAGTGAGGTAATCTTCACACAACCCATGTAATACATAAGGGAAAGAAAAACATAGTTGGCTTACAATCGCCACTTCACACAATTACATGAATAAAGCATTACATCAACCAAATACAATCATGGCCCGACTAAAAATAAAAGAAGAAAACGAGAGCCAAAATAAAAGAAGAACCCCAAATGCGACAAAGGCCCCCGATCGACCCCAACTGGGCTCCACCACTGATCAACTAGAATGAAACAACACAAAGGACAAGATCTTCATCGAGCTCCTCCTGAGCTTGGTTGCGTCATCTGCACGGACTCATCGGCACCTGCAAGCTGGTTTTGGAAGTATCTGTGAGCCACGGGGACTCAGCAATCTCGCACCCTCGCGATCATGACTATTTAAGCTTATGGGTAAGGTAAAGGTATGAGGTGGAGCTGCAGCAAGCGACTAGCATATATGGTGGCTAACATACGCAAATGAGAGCGAGAAGAGAAGGCAAGCACGGTCGATAAAAGTATGATCAAGAAGTGATCCTGGACTACCTACGTCAAGCATAACTCCAACAACCGTGTTCACTTCCCGGACTCCGCCGGAAAGAGACCATCACGGTTACACACGCAGTTGATTCATTTTAATTAAGGTCAAGTTCAGGTTTTCTACAACCGGACGTAAACAAATTCCCATCTGCCCATAACCGCGGGCACGACTTTCGAAAGTTCTAATCCCTGCAGGGGTGTCCCAACTTAGCCCATCACAAGATCTCACGGTCAACGAAGGAATAGACCTCCTCCCGAGACATTTCGATCAGACTCGGTATCCCGGTACAACAAGACATTTCGACAGGGTAAAACTAAACCAGCAACACCGCCCGAATGTGCCGACAAATCCCGATAGGAGCTGCACATATCTCGTTCTCAGGGCACACTCAGATGAGACTAGCTACGAGTAAAACCAACCCTCAAGTTTCCCCGAGGTGGCCCCGCAAACAGCTCAGTTCGGACCAACACTCAGAGGAGCACTGGCCCGGGGGGGTTAAAATAATGATGACCCTCAGGAGCGCGACTCCCAAGGGAAAAGAAAAGGCTAGGTGGCAAATGGTAAAACCAATGTTGGGCATTGCTGGAAGAGCTTTACTTAAGGCGAACTGTCAAGGGGTTCCCATTATAGCCTAACCGCATAAGGGACGCAAAATCCGGGAACATAACACCGATATGATGGAAACTAGGGTGGCAAGAGTGGAACAAAACACCAGGCATAAGGCCGAGCCTTCCACCCTTTACCAAGTATATAGATGCATTAATTAAATAAGATATATAGTGATAACCCAACAAATAAACATGTTCCAACAAGGAACAACATCTCCATGTTCCAACAAGGAACAAACTTCAATCTTCACTTGCAACTAACAACGCTATAAGAGGGGCTGAGCAAAGCGGTAACATAGCCAATCAAAGGTTTGCTAGGACAAGGTGGGTTAGAGGCTTGGTTCAACAATATGGGAGGCATGATAAGCAAGTGGTAGGTATCGCAGCATAGGCATAGCAAAAGAGCGAGCAACTAGCAAGCAAAGATAGAAGTGATTTCGAGGGTATGGTCATCTTGCCTGAAATCCCGCAAGGAAGAAGAACGAGTCCATGAAGAAGACAAACGGAACGTAGACGAATGAATCCTCACAACACGACGTTATCGGAACCAACCCGAAGAAGCAACACCGGAAAGAAGCAAACAACATGGTAAACAACCATCACATAAACATGGCAAGATGCACAACCAAGTATGATGCATGTCCGGTTTAATTATGCATGGCATGGCAAAGTGCACAAACAATACTACAAATTAAGTGGAGCACAATATGAAACGGAGTTGCATATTGCCTAAACACCACATAACGTATTTAGTTCGATCTTGTTTATGTACCCAACAATATTAAATGTTGTTAAACATGGCAAGAGGGTGAAGCAAATGTAAACTACCTATCTAGTCAAGGTTAAATGAGGCCGGAAACAACGAACAACAAATTCCGGTAAATCCCCATGTGCATATATTAGGTTTGGTCCTGTTCTGCGCTAAACAATATTTTAGAGTTGTTAAACATGAAAATGAAGGTCACCATGTTAAACTAGGCATTTTTCTACCCCATTTACATATAAAGTTTATTAGAAACCGAGCTACGGTTATTTAGTTATGAAATAAATCATTTTAGCAAGTTATAGGAGCAAAATAATGCAAACATCATTTTAAACATTTTAACATGGCAAGAAATTTGCATATTATTAAACTAGACAAAATTCTGAGCACGTTTCATATATAAATCATTTTAATCCGATGCACGAATTGTGAGTTATTATATGCATGAACATGAGGGTCTTTTCTGTAAAACTGACATCTCTGGAAAATTGGACAAATCGCAGATCTGTAAAAAAACACATGCGGTCCGAATCTGGAACAGGGGACGAACAGGGCAGGCGCTGGGGGCAGCTCACCCTGGGCTTTGGCCCGTCGGTGGGAGGAGGGAGGCCTGCAGGGGCGATGCTGGACCGGGTGAGGCAGGCGACTGGGCTGGGCCGGCTTGAGCTGGAGAAGTCAGCGGGCGTTGGAGCGCCCCCGTTCGATGCAGAGGAGGCGTGCCCTCTTCTCGACAGGAAGCAGAAACAGAAGCAGAGCAGCGGCGGTGTGGGACTTGCAGGTCGGCGCGCGAAGGCAGAGCAGCGGCGAGGCGAGGCGGGGATCGGCCGGATCCAGCATGTGGGGCAAAGCGGCAACCGGATCCGGGGATGGTTGGCCCGTTTCCAGCGACGGCGAGGCCAGCCTGCGATGGGGCAGCGAGGTTGAGGAAGCTCCAAGCGGCGGCGACTCCCTGCTACGCCAAGCCACAGAGAGAGGTGTAAGGGGGAGAGAGAGAAAAGGTCGGAGAGAAGAGAGATAGGGACGGCGAGGACGGCCTGCTGGTTGCTGCTGCTCGCCGGCAGTGGCTGGGTCTACGACGGGGTCGAGGTGCACCTCGGGCGCCATGGGTGCTACGGGAGATGGACAAACCCAGCGATGGGGCTCTGCTGCTGCTGCGGGAGCAAGGGGCTCGGGCACGAGGTGGGAGGCGGCAAGGAGCTCCTCTCCCCTGATTCGGGCGCGGGGTGGAGAAGATTGAGCGGGCAGAGGAAGGAGGAGGCGCTCGGCTGGTTGAATCGGAAGGAGGGGATGGATTGGATTGGATCGGGGAAAAACAAGGAGGGCGGCTGATTGGTTCGACGCTGATAACAAGGAGAGTGGCGGCGGCGTGGGGATGGGATGGATGGGACAAGGTCCCTAGATTTTAGGGTTACTCTATTTATATAGTAAGTCGATTTTTGGATGGGGCATCTGGTCCCTCCGATCTTAATCGGATGGACAGAAAAAAATAGGTTAGGTAGCCCAAAGAGAAAAATGGAGACGTTTTGTAGATGTTTGGGGATGATCCGGACACAACGGTGGCGAGTCCGGGTCGAGTTCGGGACAACTTTCGGACGCGCGCGCGAGGAGGTCCGCGGGCTGACGAGAGAGGTTAGATAGGGCCTGGCGGTGAGAGGTAGTGCAGAAGGCAAAGGTCTAAGAAGAGATAAGAGGAGAGGCCCGACGACTGTTTCCGGAGACCGAAAGCGTCCGACGATTTGACCGACTATATTGCCGCTATAGTTATCCGTCGGGGCGTCAAACGAACTCCGATTGCGATGAAACTTGGCAGGCAGTCTACCTACACCAAAACCAGACCGCATGCCAACTCTCAAGCCAATCCGAGAACATTTTCCGGCCACTTATAAAATACTAACTCGGACATGTCGCGGGCGCGTGCAAGTGTGGTTGGGCTCAGAACGGACAACGGAGAGAACTCAGAGAACCCGGACGAATGCAAGTTTTGAAAAACATGAAGATGCTAAGCAAATGATGACATGATTAAATGCAACACGCAAGCAAATGACATGGTAACGACAGCGAATAACTGGAAGACACCTGGCGCATCGGTCTCGGGGCGTTACAACACTCCACCACTACAAGAGGATCTCGTCCCGAGATCTAGAATGGCACCGGAGGGAAAAACGGAAGAGAAAGAGAAGAGGTAAAACAAATTGCTTCTTTGACAAACGAGTGAAACCAAAGAATCTTGAGAAGGTTGAAAAAATTGAAAAAATAAAACAACGGAGAAGAACAAAGTTGAAAAAACTCCATTAGAAAAGAGAGACAAAGAACATTGCGAAACCATTGAGGTTGAAGGGAACATATATATAGAAAACACTCCGGTTAAGGAAGGGGATCAAGGGAGACCAAATTCGGGTAGCACTCCGGTTGAAAAGAAAGTAATTGAACAAGAACTTGATAAGGTGATAGAACTTGAAAAGAGGGCTCGACACTCCGATTAAATGGACAATCATGAAAAGAACATGATCTTGACACAACAAGAAGATGGGTTGAAGAGAACAACAACATGATGCCTCCAGAACGAAAGAATAGAAGTTGTATCGACTGAACAAAAGAACGGAGAAGAAAACAACATCTTCTACCTCCAATGAGCTTGAAAGCGTCTTAAAGAGAAGGGTCACACGGAGTTGTTGAAACAATCCACCACGAAAAGAATAAACTTGATATGGTCTTATGGAAAACATCTCAAATTATGAGGTGACAGCCTGCCACTCACGGGAAAAGAATTGATTGGATTTATATGAACAAGGAGACGAGAAACTTATTTCACCGGGAGGATAAAAGAAGAACTTGGGTCATTTATAAGCACCATAATAGCAACAAACCTTAGAGAAGGCTTTGGGTGAAATATAACCCAAGATAACTCCAATGACGAGATTGATGGATTTAAAATATCTCATTCATGACAACATGTGAATCATGAAACATGAATTCAAATTATCAAGAATGACATAATACCACCTCCAATGATACGGAAGAAAGAAAGCACTCCGGATTACAATATGAAGAAAGCTTGAGCTCTTAGAAAAGAATCTCAGCGAACTCTTGGAGAAGGGATATAAATCGTTGATGGACCACCATGTATAGCCTCCATGAAGAAACTCCGGTAATCAAAAAGAATAACGAAAATAGAGAGAAGTTGGAAACACAAGGTTAAACCTTGTAATGATTTAGATGGATCTTCGCGATGAAATAATTGAGAGAACTTGGAACTCCGGGAAAGAAAGTGTTGGGGAACGTTGCAGAAAATTAAAATTTTTCCTACGGTTTCACCAAGATCCATCTATGAGTTCATCTAAGCAACGAGTCATGGGAGAGTGTTTGCATCTACATACCACTTGTAGATCGCGTGCGGAAGCTTGCAAGGTGATGATGTAGTCGTACTCGACGTGATTCGGATCACCGATGACCAAGTGCTGAACGGACAGCACCTCCGCGTTCAACACACGTACGGCACGAGTGACGTCCCCTCCGTCTTGATCCAGCAAGGAGGAAGGAGAGGTTGAGGAAGACAGCTCCACCCACAGCACGACGGCGTGGTGATGGTGGAGAAGCAGTACTCCGACAGGGCTTCGCAGAGCACACAACGGAGGAGGAGAGGTGTTTAGGGAGGGAGAAGGAGGCAACCAAAGGCCAAGGACTCAAGGTATGAGGTCCCTCCTCTCCCCCACTATATATAGGAGGGCCAAGGGGGGTGGCCGGCCCTAGGAGATCCAATCTCCTAGGGGGGCGGCGGCCAAGGGGGGTTTCCCTCCCCCCCAAGGCACCTAGGAGGTGCCTTCCCCTCCTAGGACTCTTTCCCCCTTGAACCCTAGGCGCATGGGCCTATGTGGGGCTGGTGCCCTTGGCCCATGTGGGCCAAGGCGCACCCCCTACAGCCCATGTGGCCCCCCCGGGGCAGGTGGCCCCACCCGGTGGGCCCCCGGGACCCCTCCGGTGGTCCCGGTACAATACCGATAACCCCGAAACTTGTCCTGATGCCCGAAACAGGACTTCCCATATATAAATCTTTACCTCCGGACCATTCCGGAACTCCTCGTGATGTCCGAGATCTCATCCGGGACTCCGAACAACATTCGGTAGTCACATACTAGTCTTCCTAATAACCCTAGCGTCACCGAACCTTAAGTGTGTAGACCCTACGGGTTCGGGAGACATGCAGACATGACCGAGACGCTCTCAGGTCAATAACCAACAGCGGGATCTGGATACCCATGATGGCTCCCACATGCTCCTCGATGTTGTCATCGGATGAACCACGATGTCGAGGATTCGATCAAACCCTGTATGCAATTCCCTTTGTCAATCGGTACATTACTTGCCCGAGACTCGATCGTTGGTATCCCAATACCTTGTTCAGTCTCGTTACCGGCAAGTCACTTTACTCGTACCGTAATGCATGATCCCGTGGCCAACACCTTGGTCACCTTGAGCTCATTATGATTATGCATTACCGAGTGGGCCCAGAGATACCTCTCCGTCATACGGAGTGACAAATCCCAGTCTCGATCCATGTCAACCCAACAGATACTTTCGGAGATACCTGTAATGCACCTTTATAGTCACCCAGTTACGTTGTGACGTTTGATACACCCAAGGCACTCCTACGGTATCCGGGAGTTACACGATCTCATGGTCGAAGGAAGAGATACTTGACATTGGCAAAGCTCTAGCAAACGAACTACACGATCTTAGTGCTATGCTTAGGATTGGGTCTTGTCCATCACATCATTCTCCTAATGATGTGATCCCGTTATCAACGACATCCAATGTCCATAGTCAGGAAACCATGACCATCTGTTGATCACAACGAGCTAGTCAACTAGAGGCTCACTAGGGACATATTGTGGTCTATGTGTTCACACGTGTATTACGATTTCCGGATAATACAGTTATAGCATGAACAAAAAACAATTATCATGAACAATGAAATATAATAATACTTTTATTATTGCCTCTAGGGCATATTTCCAACAGTCTCCCACTTGCACTAGAGTCACTAATCTAGTTACATTGTGATGAATCGAACACCCATAGAGTTCTGGTGTTGATCATGTTTTGCACGCGAGAGAGGTTTAGTCAACGGATCTGCGACATTCAGATCCGTGTGCACTTTGCAAATTTCTATGTCTCCATCTTGAACATTTTCACGGATGGAGTTGAAACGACGCTTGATGTGCCCGGTCTTCTTGTGAAACCTGGGCTCCTTGGCAAGGGCAATAGCTCAAGTGTTGTCACAGAAGAGTTTGATCGGCCCCGACGCATTGGGTATGACTCCTAGGTCGGTGATGAACTCCTTCACCCAAATCGCTTCATGCGCTGCCTCCGAGGCTGCCATGTACTCCGCTTCACATGTAGATCCCGCCACGACGCTCTGCTTGCAGCTGCACCAGCTTACTGCTCCACCATTCAACATATATACGTATCCGGTTTGTGACTTAGAGTCATCCAGATCTGAGTCGAAGCTAGCGTCGACGTAACCCTTTACGACGAGCTCTTCGTCTCCTCCATAAACGAGAAACATGTCCTTAGTCCTTTTCAGGTACTTCAGGATATTCTTGACCGCTGTCCAGTGTTCCTTGCCGGGATTACTTTGGTATCTAGCTACCAAACTCACGGCAAGGTTTACATCAGGTCTGGTACACAGCATGGCATACATAATAGATCCTATGGCTGAAGCATAGGGGATGACACTCATCTCTTCTTTATCTTTTGCCGTGGTTGGTGACTGAGCCGAGCTCAATCTCACACCTTGTAACATAGGCAAGAACCCCTTCTTGGACTGATCCATTTTGAACCTCTTCAAAATCTTATCAAGGTATGTGCTTTGTGAAAGACCTATGAGGTGTCTCGATCTATCTCTATAGATCTTGATGCCTAATATATAAGCAGCTTCTCCAAGGTCCTTCATTGAAAAACATGTATTCAAGTAGGCCTTAATGCTGTCCAGAAAATCTATATCATTTCCCATCAAGAGTATGTCATCTACATACAATATGAGAAATGCTATAGAGCTCCCACTCACTTTCTTGTAAACGCAGGCTTCTCCATAAGTCTGCATAAACCCAAACGCTTTGATCATCTCATCAAAGCGAATGTTCCAACTCCGAGATGCTTGCACCAGTCCATAAATGGATCGCTGGAGCTTGCATACTTTGTTAGCGTTTTTAGGATCGACAAAACCTTCCGGCTGCATCATATACAGCTCTTCCTTAAGATGTCCATTAAGGAATGCCGTTTTGACGTCCATCTGCCATATCTCATAATCATAGTATGCGGCAATTGCCAACATGATTCGGACGGACTTCAGCTTCGCTACGGGAGAGAATGTCTTGTCGTAGTCAATCCCTTGAACTTGTCGATAACCCTTAGCGACAAGTCGAGCCTTATAAATGGTAACATTACCATCCGCGTCCGTCTTCTTCTTGAAAATCCATTTGTTTTCTATCGCTCGCCGATCATCGGGAAAGTCTGTCAAAGTCCATACTTTGTTTTCATACATGGATTCTATCTCGGATTTCATGGCTTCAAGCCATTTGTTGGAATCTGGGCCCGCCATCGCTTCTTCATAGTTCGAAGGTTCACCGTTGTCTAACAACATGATTTCCAGGACGGGGTTGCCGTACCATTCTGGCGCGGAACGTGTCCTTGTGGACCTACGAAGTTCTGTGGCAACTTGATCCGAAGTACCTTGATCATCATCATGGTTTTCCTCTTCAGTTGGTGTGGGCATTTCAGGAACATTTTCCTGTGCTGCACCACTTTCCCGTTCGAGAGGTAGTACTTCATCGAGTTCCAGTTTCCTCCCACTTACTTCTTTCGAGAGAAACTCTTTTTCTAGAAAGCATCCGTTCTTGGCAACAAAGATCTTGCCTTCGGATCTTAAGTAGAAGGTATACCCGACAGTTCCCTTAGGGTATCCTATGAAGACGCATTTTTCCGACTTGGGTTCGAGCTTTTCAGGTTGAAGTTTTTTGACATAAGCATCGCATCCCCAAACTTTTAGAAACGACAGCTTAGGTTTCTTCCCAAACCATAATTCATACGGTGTCGTCTCAACGGATTTAGATGGTGCCCTATTTAAAGTGAATGTAGCTGTCTCTAGAGCGTATCCCCAAAATGATAGCGGTAAATCGGTAAGAGACATCATAGACCGCACCATATCCAATAGAGTGCGATTACGACGTTCGGACACATTGTTTCGCTGAGGTGTTCCAGGCGGCGTGAGTTGTGAAACGATTCCACATTTCTTTAAGTGTGTACCAAATTCGTGACTTAAGTATTCTCCTCCACGATCTGATCGTAGGAACTTTATCTTTCGGTCACGTTGATTCTCCACCTCATTCTGAAATTCCTTGAACTTTTCAAAGGTCTCAGACTTGTGTTTCATTAAGTAGACATACCCATATCTACTCAAGTCATCAATGAGAGTGAGAACATAACGATATCCTCCGCGAGCCTCAACGCTCATTGGACCGCACACATTGGTATGTATGATTTCCAGCAAGTTGGTTGCTCGCTCCATTGTTCCGGAGAACGGAGTCTTGGTCATCTTGCCCATGAGGCATGGTTCGCGTGTGTCAAATGATTCGTAATCAAGAGACTCCAAAAGTCCATCAGCATGGAGCTTCTTCATGCGCTTGACACCAATGTGACCAAGTCGGCAGTGCCACAAGTATGTGGGACTATCGTTATCAACTTTACATCTGTTGGCATCCACACTATGAACATGTGTAATATTACGCTCGAGATTCATTAAGAATAAACCATTGACCATCGGAGCATGACCATAAAACATATCTCTCATATAAATCGAACAACCATTATTCTCAGACTTAAATGAGTAGCCATCTCGTATTAAACGAGATCCAGTTACAATGTTCATGCTCAAACTTGGCACTAAATAACAATTATTGAGGTTCAAAACTAATCCCGTGGGTAAATGTAGAGGTAGCGTGCCGACGGCGATCACATCGACTCTGGAACCATTCCCGACGCGCATCGTCACCTCGTCCTTCGCCAGTCTCCGTTTATTCCGCAGCTCCTGCTGTGAGTTACAAATATGAGCAACGACACCGGTATCGAATACCCAGGAGTTACTACGAGAACTGGTAAGGTACCCATCAATTACATGTATATCAAATATACCTTTGGTGTTGCCGGCCTTCTTATCCGCTAAGTATTTGGGGCAGTTCCGCTTCCAGTGACCCTTCCCCTTGCAATAAAAGCACTCAGTCTCAGGCTTGGGTCCATTCTTTGACTTCTTCCCGGTAACTGGCTTACCAGGCGCGGCAACCTCCTTGCCGTCCTTCTTGAAGTTCTTCTTGCCCTTGCCCTTCTTGAACTTAGTGGTCTTATTGACCATCAACACTTGATGTTCTTTCTTGATTTCAGCCTCTGCTGACCTCAGCATCGAGAACACTTCAGGAATGGTCTTTTCCATCCCCTGCATGTTGCAGTTCATCACAAAGCTCTTGTAGCTTGGTGGGAGCGACTGGAGGATTCTGTCAATGACCGCCTCATCTGGGAGGTTAATATTCAGCTGGGTCATACGGTTGTACAACCCAAACATCTTGAGAATATGCTCACTGACAGAACTATTTTCCGCCATCTTACAACTGTAGAACTTGTCGGAGACATCATATCTCTCGACCCGGGCATGAGCTTGAAAAACTAGTTTCAGCTCTTCGAACATCTCATATGCTCCGTGATGCTCAAAACGCTTTTGGAGCCCCGGTTCTAAGCTGTAAAGCATGCCGCACTGAACGAGGGAGTAATCATCAGCGCGAGTTTGCCAAGCATTCATAATGTCTTGGTTCTGCGGGATGGGAGCGTCACCTAGCGGTCCTTCTAGGACATATTGCTTCCTGGCAGCTATGAGGATAATCCTCAGGTTCCGGACCCAGTCCGTATAGTTGCTGCCATCATCTTTCAGCTTGGTTTTCTCTAGGAACGCGTTGAAGTTCATGTTGACATGAGCGTTGGCCATTTGATCTATAAGACATATTTGCAAAGGTTTTAGACTAAGTTCATGATAATTAAGTTCTAATCAAATTATGAACTCCCACTTAGATTAGACATCCCTTTGGTCATCTAAGTGTTACACGATCCGAGTCGACTAGCCTGTGTCTGATCATCACGTGAGACGGACTAGTCATCGTCGGTGAACATTTTCATGTTGATCGTATCTTCCATACGACTCGTGTTCGACCTTTCGGTCTCCGTGTTCCGAGGCCATGTCTGCACATGCTAGGCTCGTCAAGTTAACTCTAAGTGTTTTCGCTGTGTAAAACCGTCTTACACCCGTTGTATGTGAACGTAAGAATCCATCACACCCGATCATCACGTGGTGCTTAGAAGCGACGAACTGTAGCAACGGTGCATAGTTAGGGGAGAACACTTCTTGATATTTTATAAGGGATCATCTTATTTACTACCGTCGTCCTAAGTAAACAAGATGCATAAACATAATAAACATCACATGCAATTATATAGTTGTGACATGATATGGCCAATATCATATAGCTCCATTGATCTCCATCTTCGGGGCTCCATGATCATCTTGTCACCGGCTTGGCACCATGATCTCCATCATCGTGTCTTCATGAAGTTGTCACGCCAACGACTACTTCTACTTCTATGGCTAACGCGTTTAGCAATAAAGTAAAGTAAGTTACATGGCGTTCTTCAATGACACGCAGGTCATACAAAAAATAAAGACAACTCCTATGGCTCCTGCCGGTTGTCATACTCATCGACATGCAAGTCGTGAATCCTATTACAAGAACATGATCTCATACATCACAATTCATCATTCATCACAACTTCTGGCCATATCACATCACATGATCAATCGCTGCAAAAACAAGTTAGACGTCCTCTAATTGTTGTTGCATCTTTTACGTGGCTGCAATTGGGTTCTAGCAAGAACGTTTTCTTACCTACGAATAACCACAACGTGATTTTGTCAACTTCTATTTACCCTTCATAAGGGCCCTGTTCATCGAATCCGCTCCAACTAAAGTGGGAGAGACAGACACCCGCCAGCCACCTTATGCAATAGTGCATGTCAATCGGTGGAACCGGTCTCACGTAAGCGTACGTGTAAGGTTGGTCCGAGCCGCTTCATCCCACAATGCCGTTGAAGCAAGAAAAGACTAGTAAAGGCAAGTAAGTTGAAAAGATCCACGCCCACAACAAAATTGTGTTCTACTCGTGCAAAGAGAACTACGCATAGACCTAGCTCATGATGCCACTGTTGGGGAACGTTGCAGAAAATTAAAATTTTTCCTACGGTTTCACCAAGATCCATCTATGAGTTCATCTAAGCAACGAGTCATGGGAGAGTGTTTGCATCTACATACCACTTGTAGATCGCGTGCGGAAGCTTGCAAGGTGATGATGTAGTCGTACTCGACGTGATTCGGATCACTGATGACCAAGTGCTGAACGGACAGCACCTCCGCGTTCAACACACGTACGGCACGGGTGATGTCCCCTCCGTATTGATCCAGCAAGGAGGAAGGAGAGGTTGAGGAAGACAGCTCCACCGCCAGCACGACGGCATGGTGATGGTGGAGAAGCAGTACTCCGACAGGGCTTCGCCGAGCACACAACGGAGGAGGAGAGGTGTTTAGGGAGGGAGAAGGAGGCAACCAAAGGCCAAGGACTCAAGGTATGAGGTCCCTCCTCTCCCCCACTATATATAGGAGGGCCAAGGGGGGGTGGCCGGCCCTAGGAGATCCAATCTCCTAGGGGGCGGCGGCCAAGGGGGGTTTCCCTCCCCCCCAAGGCACCTAGGAGGTGCCTTCCCCTCCTAGGACTCTTTCCCCCTTGAACCCTAGGCGCATGGGCCTATGTGGGGCTGGTGCCCTTGGCCCATGTGGGCCAAGGCGCACCCCCTACAGCCCATGTGGCCCCCCGGGGCAGGTGGCCCCACCCGGTGGGCCCCCGGGACCCCTCTGGTGGTCCCGGTACAATACCGATAACCCCGAAACTTGTCCCGATGCCCGAAACAGGACTTCCCATATATAAATCTTTACCTCCGGACCATTCTGGAACTCCTCGTGACGTCCGGGATCTCATCCGGGACTCCGAACAACATTCGGTAGTCACATACTAGTCTTCCTAATAACCCTAGCGTCACCGAACCTTAAGTGTATAGACCCTACGGGTTCGGGAGACATGCAGACATGACCGAGACGCTCTCAGGTCAATAACCAACAGCGGGATCTGGATACCCATGATGGCTCCCACATGCTCCTCGATGTTGTCATCGGATGAACCACGATGTCGAGGATTCGATCAAACCCTGTATGCAATTCCCTTTGTCAATCGGTACGTTACTTGCCCGAGACTCGATCGTTGGTATCCCAATACCTTGTTCAGTCTCGTTACCGGCAAGTCACTTTACTTGTACCGTAATGCATGATCCCGTGGCCAACACCTTGGTCACCTTGAGCTCATTATGATGATGCATTACCGAGTGGGCCGAGAGATACCTCTCCGTCATACGGAGTGACAAATCCCAGTCTCGATCCATGTCAACCCAACAGATACTTTCGGAGATACCTGTAATGCACCTTTATAGTCACCCAGTTACGTTGTGACGTTTGATACACCCAAGGCACTCCTACGGTATCCGGGAGTTACACGATCTCATGGTCGAAGGAAGAGATACTTGACATTGGCAAAGCTCTAGCAAACGAACTACACGATCTTAGTGCTATGCTTAGGATTGGGTCTTGTCCATCATATCATTCTCCTAATGATGTGATCCCGTTATCAACGACATCCAATGTCCATAGTCAGGAAACCATGACCATCTGTTGATCACAACGAGCTAGTCAACTAGAGGCTCACTAGGGACATATTGTGGTCTATGTGTTCACACATGTATTACGATTTCCGGATAATACAGTTATAGCATGAACAAAAAACAATTATCATGAACAATGAAATATAATAATACTTTTATTATTGCCTCTAGGGCATATTTCCAACAGAAAGATGAGCACTTGAAAACAAGAATAAGTATGATGAACCACTCCGGAAAACAGGAATTGAATAAACTTGATGAAACAAGAATAAGAATTACATTATACGTATCCTTCACCAATTAAAATTGATGACAAGCAATGGAATTGGCATACTACTTATTCTCGTAGAAAGGGTTAAGATAGATATAGCGTCAGCTTGAGAAGGTCTTCAACTAACCACCGGTGGAATCGAAACAACGAATGAATTGGTATGATGAAGAAGGAAGAGAAATCTTAAACGAACCACCGTAAGAATTAAAAATGAACGAAGAGAAGATAAAGAAACACCGGGAAGAATTATAAAATGAATGAAGATGCTTGAGAGAATTTATATATGAGAGAACGAAGAGATGACGAGCTGATTAGAGAACACTTGAACGATGCACCGGTAAGATTAGGAGAACGATAACTGAAAGCTGGGAATGAATAATTATGAGATGATGGGCTTCGGAGAATCAAACTAAAAATACTCTGAATTACTCCGAATGGGTGAAAAAAATATCTCACGATCGCAAATAATTAAGAGAGGATGGCAACAAGCTAGAATCATGGATCTTGAAGAGAATGTAGCACGATTGAGAGAACAATCTTCTTCGGTCTTCATATGATGAGAGGGACAACGAGAAACACCAACAATAATTGTAGAGGCACTCCGGAATAAAGAATAGAAAAGTTGATCCAATGATGAAAAGAATTGTGAAAGATCTAGGAGAAAACATTTGACTAATGACAATTTGGAAAAGAATTTGAGATTAACTCCGGGAGAATAAGAAGAGTCAGGTAAGATCCTGGGAAAAGACCTGTGGGTTAGGGCCCACTCAAAAGAAACACCATTAAATGATTCAAAAGAGAGAAAGCACCGGTTGAATTAAATGACTCGAATGAGGGGACATCCTCGAAAGAGCTTGAATGAAAGAAGAGTGTAAGCACGAATCTTCGAGATATCTTCGTCACTCCGGTACAAATGAATAGCGAGAAGTGAAAGATTATGAGGTGCACCGGCATGAGAAGGTATTGAAATGAGGAAAAGGATATGACCAACAAAGCTTGAATTGGTTCCACCGGAGAAGAAAACGAGTGAAGACTGACGAACTAGAAGAACATCTTCATGGAAAACACCGGGTAAGAATATTGACGGAAAAGAATGGAGAGACTTCACATCAATACGATGGATACTTGATCAATAATTCTGAATCCTTCAAGAAAACAAGGGTGGGAGGGCGGGAAAAACAAAAGCAACTTGGAGACGGATGAAACAAACACCATTGAGAAAGCTGAGATTGAATCTTGCGAATGTTGAAGTGATTGAATCCACTTGAAGAGAAAACACGCCGGTTGAAAAGGATTGACAACACAGTCTCGATTATCATGAAGTATTAGTATCCACATAGGAATATGAGAACACCATTTAGGAAAGGTATGGAATCAACACTTTACATTGAAGCAACTTGAAAAGCACAACTCAAAACAAAACAAAGGATTGGCTTGCAGAATAGCCGGAACAAACATATGATAGAGATTTCGTCCGAAGTTTTTGTGGTGGAGCATACACGGGCTCGATCGTACAGCACCATCATGTACAAGGCAGTGCACATGACATACGAAGCATCCCTGAGTCGGCATAGCCAAGGACTCTTTAAGACACAATGAGACCACTGTAAAACCGACCGTGAATAGGCGGACCACTAGACGTCGAACCCCAATTTCATATCATACATCTGTCGGAAAGATATCCTAAGAGCTACTTGAATTCCCACTTATAAAACTCCCGAAATTTTCCGGTTATGCAATCAGGTGTTGGGGATACAGGGGAAGCATAATATCTCACCCAAAACTAGCAAATCCTACATCCAGCTGTATCCATCCTTCAACACATAACCAAGAAACCTTCAGAAATCATCTACCTCAACCTTCGAAAAGCATCCGTTATACAAGTTATGGCGATACTCCCGAACTCCCGCCCCAGTACTGGGTGGCATCGAGGTTATCTCACCAACGAACTACATAAAAGAGATTTTCGATGTCGGCGTACTAAACTCAGGTATTCCAGAACTGCAACGATCAAATTATGACAACAACACCTCAGAGCTCAACTCCCCGGGACACTTCCACAAAACCCCTGACAGGAGGCACCAAGACAATGTTCTCGTCATAAAACCATCGGAAGGATTCCAAGATACCCGCGTGATCCTAAATTTTTTTTAGTGAAACTTGAGGAGAGAAGAGTCAAAACTCTACGTCAGGATGCCTTACTAGAGCGATGAGGAGACTGAGAAGTAAAAAGAATTCCTAAGCTCTCTGATATATAATTCCTAGATGACTCAAAACATTTTTCTAGACACAACTCGGCCGCTAAAAATGATCAAGCAATGGGGCTCCTAAGGTCGGGGAAGGCTCTGATTACCAACTTGTAACGCCCTCGATGCGGCTATATCTCCTACGTGTCGAAGCACGACTTAGAGGCATAACCGCATTGAAAGCAATGTCGCAAGTGAGGTAATCTTCAGACAACCCATGTAATACATAAGGGAAAGAAAAACATAGTTGGCTTACAATCACCACTTCACACAATTACATGAATAAAGCATTACATCAACCAAATACAATCATGGCCCGACTATGGAGCCAAAATAAAAGAAGAACCCCAAATGCGACAAAGGCCCCCGATCGACTCCAACTAGGATCCACTACTGATCAACTAGAACGAAACAACACAAAGGACAAGATCTTCATCGAGCTCCTCCTGAGCTTGGTTGTGTCATCTGCACGGACTCATCGGCACCTGCAAGCTGGTTTTGGAAGTATCTGTGAGCCATGGGGACTCAGCAATCTCGCACCCTCGCGATCAAGACTATTTAAGCTTATGGGTAAGGTAAAGGTATGAGGTGGAGCTGCAGCAAGCGACTAGCATATATGGTGGCTAACATACGCAAATGAGAGCGAGAAGAGAAGGCAAGCACGGTCGATAAAAGTATGATCAAGAAGTGATCCTGGACTACCTACGTCAAGCATAACTCCAACAACCGTGTTCACTTCCCGGACTCCGCCGGAATGAGACCATCACGGTTACACACGTGGTTGATTCATTTTAATTAAGGTCAAGTTCAGGTTTTCTACAACCGGACGTTAACAAATTCCCATCTGCCCATAACCGCGGGCACGGCTTTCGAAAGTTCTAATCCCTGCAGGGGTGTCCCAACTTAGCCCATCACAAGCTCTCACGGTCAACGAAGGAATAGACCTCCTCCCAAGACATTCCGATCAGACTCGGTATCCCGGTACAACATGACATTTCGACAGGGTAAAACTAAACCAGCAACACCGCCCGAATGTGCCGACAAATCCCGATAGGAGCTGCACATATCTCGTTCTCAGGGCACACTCAGATGAGACTAGCTACGAGTAAAACCAACCCTCAAGTTTCCCCGAGGTGGCCCCGCAGGCAGCTCAGTTCAGACCAACACTCAGAGGAGCACTGGCCCGAGGGGGTTAAAATAATGATGACCCTCAGGAGCGTGACTCCCAAGGGAAAAGAAAAGGCTAGGTGGCGAATAGTAAAACCAATGTTGGGCATTCCTGGAAGAGCTTTACTTGAGGCGAACAGTCAAGGGGTTCCCTTTATAGCCCAACCGCGTAAGGGACGCAAAATCCGGGAACATAACACCGATATGACGGAAACTAGGGCGGCAAGAGTGGAACAAAACACCAGACATAAGGCCGAGCCTTCCACCCTTTACCAAGTATATAGATGCATTAATTAAATAAGATAGATAGTGATAACCCAACAAATAAACATGTTCCTACAAGGAACAACATCTCCATGTTCCAACACGGAACAAACTTCAATCTTCACCTGCAACTAACAACGCTATAAGAGGGGCTGAGCAAAGCGGTAACATAGCCAATCAACGGTTTGCTAGGACAAGGTGGGTTAGAGGCTTGGTTCAACAATATGGGAGGCATGATAAGCAAGTGGTAGGTATCGCAGCATAGGCATCGCAAAAGAGCAAGCAAATAGCAAGCAAAGATAGAAGTGATTTCGAGGGTATGGTCATCTTGCCTGAAATCCCGCAAGGAAGAAGAACGAGTCCATGAAGAAGACAAACGGAACATAGATGAACGAATCCTCACAACACGACGTTATCGGAACCAACCCATAGAAGCAACATCGGAAAGAAGCAAAAACATGGTAAACAACCATCACATAAACATGGCAAGATGCACAACCAAGTATGATGCATGTCCGGTTTAATTATGCATGGCATGCCAAAGTGCACAAACAATACTACAATACGTATTTAGTTTGATCTTGTTTATGTACCCAACAATATTAAATGTTGTTAAACATGGCAAGAGGGTGAAGCAAATGTAAACTACCTATCTAGTCAAGGTTAAATGAGGCCGGAAACAACGAACAACAAATTCCGGTAAATCCCCATGTGCATATATTAGGTTTGGTCCTGTTCTGCCCTAAACAATATTTTAGAGTTGTTAAACATGCAAATAAAGGTCACCATGTTAAACTAGGCATTTTTTTACCCCATTTACATATAAAGTTTATTAGAAACCGAGCTACGGTTATTTAGTTATGAAATAAATCATTTTAGCAAGTTATAGGAGAAAAATAATGCAAACATCATTTTAAACATTTTAACATGGCAAGAAATTGGCATATTATTAAACTAGACAAAATTCTGAGCATGTTTCATATATAAATCATTTTAAACCGATGCACGAATTGTGAGTTATTATATGCATGAACATGAGGGTCTTTTCTGTAAAACTGACATCTCTGGAAAATTGGACAAATCGCAGATCTGTAAAAAACCACATGCGGGCCGAATCTGGAACAGGGGCCGAACAGGGCAGGCGCTGGGGGCGGCTCACCCTGGGCTTTGGCCCGTCGGTGGGAGGAGGGAGGCCTACAGGGGCGATGCTGGACCGGGTGAGGGAGGCGACTGGGCTGGGCCGGCTTGAGCTAGAGAAGTCAGCGAGCATTGGAGCGGCCCCGTTCGATGCAGAGGAGGCGTGCCCTCTTCTCGACAGGAAGCAGAAACATAAGCAGAGCAGCGGCGACGTGGGACTTGCAGGTCGGCGCGCGAAGGCAGAGCAGCGGCGAGGCGAGGCGGGGATCGGCCGGATCCGGCATGTGGCGCGAAGCGGCAACCGGATCCGGGGATGGTTGGCCCATTTCCAGCGATGGCGAGGCCGGTCTGCGATGGGGCGGCGAGGTTGAGGAAGCTCCAAGCGGCGGCGACTCCCTGCGATGGCAAGCCACAGAGAGAGGTGTAAGGGCGATTGAGAGAAAAGGTCAGAGAGAAGAGAGATAGGGACGGCGAGGACGGCCTGCTGGTTGCTGCTGCTCGCCGGCAGTGGTTGGGTCGCCGACGGGGTCGAGGTGCACCTCGGACGCCATGGGTGCTACGGGAGATGGACAAACCCAGCGATGGGGCTCTGCTGCTGCTGCGGGAGCAAGGGGCTCGGGCACGAGGTGGGAGGCAGCAAGGAGCTCCTCTCCCCTGATTCGGGCGCGGGGTGGAGAAGATCGAGCGGGCAGAGGAAGGAGGAGGCGCTCGGCTGGTCGAATCGGAAGGAGGGGATGGGTTGGATTGGATCGGGGAAAAACGAGGAGGGCGGCTGATTGGTTCGACGCTGATAACAAGGAGAGTGGCGGCGGCGTGGGGATGGGATGGATGGGACAAGGTCCCTAGATTTTAGGGTTACTCTATTTATATAGTAAGTGGATTTTTGGATGGGGCATTTGGTCCCTTCGATCTTAATCGGACGGACGGAAAAAAATAGGTTAGGTAGCCCAAATAGAAAAACGGAGACGTTTTGTAGATGTTTGGGGGTGATCCGGACACAACGGTGGCGAGTCCGGGTCGAGTTCGGGACAACTTTCGGACGCGCGCGCGAGGAGGTCCGCGGGCTGACGAGAGAGGTTAGATAGGGCCTGGCGGTGAGAGGTAGTGCAGAAGGCAAAGGTCTAAGAAGAGAGAAGAGGAGAGGCCCGACGACTATTTCCGGAGACCGAAAGAGTCCGACGATTTGACCGGCTATATTGCCGCTATAGTTATCCGTCGGGGCGTCAAACGAACTCCGATTGCGAGGAAACTTGGCAGGCGGTCTACCTACACCAAAACCAGACCGCACACCAACTCTCAACCCAATCCGAGAACATTTTCCGGCCACTTATAAAATACTAACTCGGACATGTCGCGGACGCGTGCAAGTGTGGTTGGGATCAGAACAGACAACGGAGAGAACTCGGAGAACCAGGACGAATGCAAGTTTTGAAAAACATGAAGATTCTAAGCAAATGATGACATGATGAAATGCAACACGCAAGAAAATGACATGGTAACGACAGCAAATAACTGGAAGACACCTGGCGCATCGGTCTCGGGGCGTTACAGTTGCTTTACTGCATCACCCTTTCCTCTTCAAGGGAAAACCAATGCAGTGCTCAAGAGGTAGCACTCACATATATTCATGAAAACATAATAGGCTCAGATCTGAAATCATGGCACTCGGGCCGTAGTGACAAGCATTAAGCATGGCAAAGTCATAGCAAGATCAATCTCAGAACATAGTGGATACTAAGGATCAAACCCTAACAAAACTAACTCGATTACATGGTATATCTCATCCAACCCATCACCGTCCAACAAGCCTACGATGGAATTACTCACAAACGGTAGTGAGCATCATGAAATTGATGATGGAGGATGGTTGATGATGACGATGGCGACGGATTCCCCTCTCCGGAGCCCCAAACGGACTACAGATCAGCCCTCCCGAGAGAGATTAGGGCTTGGTGGCGGCTCCGTATCGTAAAACGCGATGAATCCTTCTCCTTGATTTTTTCTCCCTGAACGTGAATATATGGAGTTGGAGTTGAGGTCGGTGGAGCACCAGGGGGCCCACGAGGCAGGAGGGCGCGCCCAGGGGGGCAGGCGCGCCTCCCACCCTCGTGGATAGGGTGTGGGCCCCTGGTCTTGATTCTTTCGCCAGTATTTTTTATAAATTCCAAAAATATTCTTCGTGAAGTTTTGGGTCATTCCGAGAACTTTTATTTCTGCACAAAAATAACACCATGGCAATTCTGCTGAAAACAGCGTCAGTCCGAGTTAGTTCCATTCAAATCATGCAAGTTATAGTCCAAAACAAGGGCAAAAGTGTTTGGAAAAGTAGATACGATGGAGACGTATCAGTGCTTAGGCGAAGCCCTGCGTCGGTAACTTCATCATCACCGTCACCACGCCGTCGTGCTCCCTCGGCCTCAGCTGGATCTAGAGTTCGAGGGACGTCACCGAGCTGAACGTGTGCAGATCACGGAGGTGCCGTGCGTTCGGTACTTGGATCGGTTGGATCGCGAAGACGTTCGACTACATCAACCGCGTTACTAAACGCTTCCGCTTTCGGTCTATGAGGGTACGTGGACACACTCTCCCCACTCATTGCTATGCTTCTCCTAGATAGATTGTCGGAGTAAATAGCCACGGGTAGCCTAGCCGGCTTCCCCTGGCCCTTCTGAAAAATTACGAGCCCGTCCGGCTCTCAAGAAACCCAAGACGCGGGGCCGCCTTCCCCTAGTCGGCCATTGCCTTGGCCGGCTTCCGGAAGGGGCCCCCGACTTTAGCTCTTATGAAGGGACGGCCGACTTCGCGAAGTCGGCCATGAGAAGGCCGACTCGAAGAAGCCGGCTCCCGTAAAAGATCAAGACCGTACCCTCGGAACTCGCATCTGCCCAGTGGCAGAGGGATGGGGCGTGGCTACAGTGGACCTAGCCGCCCCCGAATCCCGGAGCACGACTGGCACAGTGCGTCGTACGGGTGGCCATGACCCGTCCGGCGCGGCACTGTTGCCATGTCGACCATGACGCCATCCACGACGGGCCATCAGCATGGCCCCCAAGGCGGTGGGCCCTTTCGGGCAGGGAGACACCCGAAGGCGGCCACACCATGGACAGTCGGCCCAAGAGAGGGCCGGCTCTCCCCAGCAGACTAGCTACGCGCCTCGGAGGAGACGCCCCATTAAGGAGACAAGACGAAGTGGGGCTACAGTGATCGCCCGCCAGGCGGCAGCACTGTAGCCACGCTTACCCCGACAAAGCCCGTGTCACCCGGATGAAGCAACAGTAATCAGCCGCCGACCCGGCCCTGGTCAGTGGGACCTGCCTGTCGGCCAGGGGCCGGTAGCCGGCGGGGCCCACCAGTCGGCGGGCCCCAGCAGCCGGCGCAGAAGCCGGCGAATGCAGTCACAGACGGCTGGGCCCCGCGCCCAGTCGGATTACCATTGTACCCCCGGGGGGTAGGCCTATATAAACCCCCCGGTGCACCCATGCAAAGGGTTCCAACCCCAAGCTAGTTTTAGACACCATACAAGGAGAGGAAGTGAGCTAGCCGTGCCCTTCTCCCTCCTTCCACCCGAACAGCTCAAGGAGCATTGTGTAACCACTAGTTCTTTGAGTGATCATGCGGAGACCCCGCAGAGCAGCAGTAGGGGTGTTATCTCCCCGGAGAGCCCCGAAGCTGGGTAAGATTCGCCGGCGTGCATGCCTCCGCCTTATCCTGTTTCCAGGCACTGGCGACGTTTTATTGGCTCCCACAACGATAAGCCACCCGTTGGCATATGTCGCATCCACCACCCGACATTTGGCGCCCACCGTGAGGCCAGGTGCACCGTCGTCCGGAGACCTATTCTGGACGGGAACCCTGTTCCTCCCTCGCGAGCGTAGCCAGCCCGGCACGCCCGATGGCGCTTGCCACGATGCGCTGCAAGGCGTCACTGTTGGAAATATGCCCTAGAGGCAATAATAAAAGTGTTATTATTATATTTCTTTGTTCATGATAATAGTCTTTTATTCATGCTATAACTGTATTATCCGGAAATCGTAATACACGTGTGAATACATAGACCACAATATGTACCTAGTGAGCCTCTAGTTGACTAGCTCGTTGTGATCAACAGATAGTCATGGTTTCCTGGCTATGGACATTGGATGTCGTTGATAACGGGATCACATCATTAGGAGAATGATGTGATGGACAAGACCCAATCCTAAGCATAGCACAAAGATCGTGTAGTTCGTTTGCTAGAGCTTTGCCAATGTCAAGTATCTCTTCCTTTGACCATGAGATCGTGTAACTCCTGGATACCGTAGGAGTGCTTTGGGTGTATCAAACGTCACAACGTAACTGGGTGACTATAAAGGTGCACTACAGGTATCTCCGAAAGTATCTATTGTTTTATGCGGATCGAGACTGGGATTTGTCACTCCGTGTAAACGGAGAGGTATCTCTAGGCCCACTCGGTAGGACATCATCATATGCGCAATGTGACCAAGGAGTTGATCACGGGATGATGTGTTACGGAACGAGTAAAGTGACTTGCCGGTAACGAGATTGAATAAGGTATCGGTATACCGACGATCGAATCTCGGGCAAGTAAAATACCGCTAGACAAAGGGAATTGTATACGGGATCGATTGAGTCCTTGACATCGTGGTTCATCCGATGAGATCATCGTGGAACATGTGGGAGCCAACATGGGTATCCATATCCCGCTGTTGGTTATTGACCGGAGAACGTCTCGGTCATGTCTGCATGTCTCCCGAACCCGTAGGGTCTACACACTTAAGGTTCGATGATGCTAGGGTTATAAAGGAAGCTTGTATGTGGTTACCGAATGTTGTTCGGAGTCCCGGATGAGATCCCGGACGTCACGAGGAGTTCCGGAATGGTCCGGAGGTAAAGATTTATATATAGGAAGTCCTGTTTCGGCTATCGGGACAAGTTTCGGGGTCATCGGTATTGTACCGGGACCACCGGAAGGGTCCCGGGGGCCCACCGGGTGGGGCCACCTGCCCCGGGGGGCCACATGGGCTGTAGGGGGTGCTCCTTGGCCTACATGGGCCAAGGGCACCAGCCCCAAGAGGCCCATGCGCCTAGGGAACCCTAGAGGGAAGAGTCCTCAAGGGGGAAGGCACCTCCGAGGTGCCTTGGGGAGGATGGACTCCTCCCCCCCTCTTGGCCGCACCCTTTTCTTGGAGTAAGGGGCAAGGTTGCGCCTCCCCCCTCTCCCTTGCCCCTATATATAGTGGAGGGGAGGGAGGGCATCCATACCTGAGCCCTTGGCGCCTCCCTCCCTCCCGTGACACCTCCTCCTCTCCCGTAGGTGCTTGGCGAAGCCCTGCAGGATTGCCACGCTCCTCCATCACCACCACGCCGTTGTGCTGCTGCTGGATGGAGTCTTCCTCAACCTCTCCCTCTCTCCTTGCTGGATCAAGGCGTGGGAGACATCGTCGAGCTGTACGTGTGTTGAACGCGGAGGTGCCGTCCGTTCGGCACTTGATCATCGGTGATCTGAATCACGACGAGTACGACTCCATCAACCCCGTTCACTTGAACGCTTCCGCTTAGCGATCTACAAGGGTATGTAGATGCACTCTCCTTCCCCTCGTTGCTGGTCTCTCCATAGATAGATCTTGGTGACGCGTAGGAAAATTTTGAATTTCTGCTACGTTCCCCAACAGTGGCATCATGAGCTAGGTCTATTGCGTAGATTCTTTGCACGAGTAGAACACAAAATAGTTGTGGGCGTTGATGTTGTTCAATATGCTTACCGTTACTAGTCCAATCTTGTTTCGACGGTATTATGGGATGAAGCGGCCCGGACCGACCTTACACGTACTCTTACGTGAGACAGGTTCCATCGATTGACATGCACTTGGTGCATAAGGTGGCTAGCGGGTGCCAGTCTCTCCCACTTTAGTCGGAACGGATTCGATGAAAAGGGTCCTTATGAAGGGTAAATAGCAATTGGCATATCACGTTGTGGTTTTGCGTAGGTAAGAAACGTTCTTGCTAGAAACCCATAGCAGCCACGTAAAACATGCAAACAACAATTAGAGGACGTCTAACTTGTTTTTGCAGGGTATGCTATGTGATGTGATATGGCCAAAAGGATGTGATGAATGATATATGTGATGTATGAGATTGATCATGTTCTTGTAATAGGATTCACGACTTGCATGTCGATGAGTATGACAACCGGCAGGAGCCATAGGAGTTGTCTTTATTTATTGTATGACCTGCGTGTCATTGAACAACGCCATGTAAATTACTTTACTTTATTGCTAAACGCGTTAGCCATAGAAGTAGAAGTAGTCGTTGGCGTGACAACTTCATGAAGACACGATGATGGAGATCATGATGATGGAGATCATGGTGTCATGCCGGTGACGATGATGATCATGGAGCCCCGAAGATGAAGATCAAAAGGAGCAAAATGATATTGGCCATATCATGTCACTATTTGATTGCATGTGATGTTTATCATGTTTATGCATCTTGTTTGCTTAGAACGACGGTAGTAAATAAGATGATCCCTTACAAAATTTCAAGAAGTGTTCTCCCCTAACTGTGCACCGTTGCTACAGTTCGTCGCTTCTAAGCACCACGTGATGATCGGGTGTGATGGATTCTTACGTTCTCATACAACGGGTGTAAGACAGTTTTACACAGCGAAAACACTTAGGGTTAACTTGACGAGCCTAGCATGTGCAGACATGGCCTCGGAACACGGAGACCGAAAGGTCGAGCATGAGTCGTATGGTAGATACGATCAACATGAAGATGTTCACCGATGATGACTAGTCCGTCTCACGTGATGATCGGACACGGCCTAGTTGACTCGGATCATGTGATCACTTAGATGACCAGAGGGATGTCTATCTAAGTGGGAGTTCATAAGATGAACTTAATTATCCTGAACATAGTCAAAAGACCTTTTGCAAATTATGTCGTAGCTCACGCTATAGTTCTACTGTTTTAGATATGTTCCTAGAGAAAATATAGTTGAAAGTTGAAAGTAGCAATTATGCAGACAGTACATAGCTTATGTCCTTAATGCACCGCTTAGTGTGCTAAACCCCAAACGTCGCTTTGTGGATGTTTCGAACATCGAACATACACGTTTTGATAACTACGTGATAGTTCAGTTAAATGGTTTAAGTAGAGGCACCAAAGACGTTTTCGAAACGTCGTGGAACATATGAGATGTTTCGAGGGCTGAAATTGGGATTTCAGGCTCGTGCCCACGTCAAGAGGTATGAGACCTCCGGCGATTTTCTTAGCCTGCAAACTAAGGGAGAAAAGCTCAATCGTTGAGCTGGTGCTCAAATTGTCTGAGTGCAACAATCACTTGAATCAAGTGGGAGTTGATCTTCCAGATGAGATAGTGATGCTTTTTCCCAAAGTCATTGCCACCAAGCTGCTAGAGCTTCGTGATGAACTATAACATATCAAGGATAGAGATGATGATCCTTGAGGTATTCGCGTTGTTTGACATCGCGAAAGTAGAAATCAAGAAGGAGCATCAATTGTTGATGGTTGATGAAACCACTAGTTTCAAGAAGGGCAAGGGCAAGAAGGGATACTTCATGAAACGGCAAATCAGCTGCTGCTCTAATGAAGAAACCCGAGGTTAAACCCAAACCCGAGACTAAGTGCTTCTGTAATAAGGGGAACAACCACTGGAGCAGCATTACCCTAGATACTTGGTAGATGAGAAGGCTGGCAAGGTCGATAGAAGTATATTGGATATACATTATGTTAATGTGTACTTTACTAGTACTCCTAGTAGCACCAGGGTATTAAGATACCGGTTCAGTTGCTAAGTGTTAGTAACTCGAAATAAAAAAGCTACGAAATAAAAGGAGACTAGCTAAAGGTGAGCTGACGATATGTGTTGGAAGTGTTTCCAAGTTTGATGTGATCAAACATCGCACGCTCCCTCTACCATCAAGATTAGTATTAAACCTGAATGGTTTATTGAATCTCGATCGTAGTGATACATATTTTCATGCCAAAAGATATAAGATAGTAATGATAGTACCACTTACTTGTGGCACTGCCATGTAAGTCATAATGGTATAATACGCATGAAGAAGCTCCATGTTGATGGATCTTTGGACTCACTCGTTTTTGAAAAGTTTGAGACATGCGAACCATGTCTATTGGTGTATATGCATGAAGAAACTCGATGCAAATGGACCGTTTGGACTCACTTGATTTTGAATCACTTGAGATATGCAAATCATACCACATGGGCAAGATGACTGAAAAGCCTCGTTTTCAGTAAGATGGAACAAGATAGCAACTTGTTGGAAGTAACACATTTTGATGTGTCCAATCCAATGAGTGCTGAGGCATGCAGTGAATATCGTTATGATCTTACTTCACAGATGATTCGAGTAGATGTTGAGAATATTTACTTGATGAAACACAACTCTGAATCATTGAATGGTTCAAGTAATTTCAGAGTGAAGTAGAAGATCATTGTGACAAGAGGATAAAATGTCTATGATACGATCATAGAGATGAATATCTGAGTTACGAGTTTTGGCACACAATTAAGACATTGTGGAAATTGTTTCGCAATTAATACCGCCTGGAACACCATAGTGTGATGGTGTGTCCGAACATCATAGTTGCACCCTATTGGATATGGTGCATACCATGATGTCTCTTATCGAATTACCACTATTGTTCATGGGTTAGGCATTAGAGACAACCACATTCACTTTAAATAGGGCACCACGTAATTCCGATGAGATGACACCGTATGAATTATGGTTTAGAGAAACCTAAGTTGTCGTTTCTTAAAAGTTTGGGGCTGCGACGCTTATATGAAAAAGTTTCAGGTTGATAAGCTCGAACCCAAAGCGGATAAAATGCATCTTCATAGGAAACCCAAAACAGTTGGGTATACCTCCTAATTCAGATCCGAAAGCAATATGGATTGTTTCTAGAATCGGGTCCTTTCTCGAGGAAAAGTTTCTCTCGAAAGAATTGAGTGGGAGGATGATGGAGACTTGATGAGGTTATTGAACCGTCTCTTCAACTAGTGTGTGACGGGGCACAGGGAGTTGTTCCTGTGGCACCTACACCAATTGAAGTGGAAGCTTATGATATTGATCATGAAACTTCGGATCAAGTCACTCCCAAACCTCGTAGGATGACAAGGATGCGTACTACTTCAGAGTGGTACGTAATCCTGTCTTGAAGGTCATGTTGCTAGACAACAATGAACCTACAAGCTATGGAGAAGCGATGGTGGGCCCGAATTCCGACAAATGGTTAGAAGCCATGAAATCCGAGATAGTATCCATATATCAGAACAAAGCATGGACTTTGATGGACTTGCCCGATGATCGGCAATCCATTGAGATAAATGGATCTTTTAAGAAGAAGACGGACGTGGATGGTAATGTCACCATCTATGAAGCTCGACTTGTGGCGAAGTGTTTTCCGACAAGTTCAAGGAGTTGACTAAGATGAGATTTTCTCACTCGTAGCGATGCTTAAGGTCCGTCGGAATCATGTTAGCATTAGCTGCATTTATGAAATCTGGCAGATGGATGTCAAGACAAGTTTCCTTACTAGTTTTCGTAAGGAAAGGTTGTATGCAATACAATCAGAAAAGTTTTGTCGATCCTGAGGATGCTAAAAGGTATGCTAGCTCCAGCGATCCTCCTATGGACTGGAGTAAGCATCTCGGAGTTGGAATGTGCGCTTTGATAAGATGATCAAAGATTTTGGGTTTGTACAAAGTTTATGAGAAACTTGTATTTCCAAAGAAGTGAGTGGGAGCACTATAGAATTTCTGATGAGTATATGTTGTTGACATATTGTTGATCAGAAATGACGTAGAATTTCTGGAAAGCATATAGGGTTATTTTGAAAGTGTCTTTCAATGGAAAGCCTGGATTAAGCTACTTGAACATTGAGCATCAAGATCTATAAGGATAGATCAAAATGCTTAATAATACTTTCAAATGAGCACATACCTTGACATGATCTTGAAGGTGTTCAAGATGGACCAGTCAAAGAAGGAGTTCTTGCCTGAGTTGTAAGGTACGAAGTTAAGACTTAAAGCTCGACCACGGCAGAATAGAGAGAAAGGACGAAGGTCGTCCCCTATGCTTAAGACGTAGGCTCTTCAGTATGCTATGCTGTGTACCGCACCTGAAGTGTGCCTTGCCATGAGTCAGTCAAGGGGTACAAGAGTGATCCAAGAATGGCTCACAGGACAGCGGTCAAAGTTATCCTTAGTAACTAGTGGACTAAGGAATTTTCTCGATTATGGAGGTGGTAAAAGAGTTCGTCGTAAAGGTTACGATGATGCAAGCTTGACACCTATCCGGATAGCTCTGAGTAGAGAGACCGGATACATATAATGGAGCAATAATTTAGAATAGCTCCAAGTAGAACAGTTGTTTGGAATAGCTCCAAATAGAACGTGGGAGCTACATCTAGGAGATGACATAGAGATTTGTAAAGCACACACAGATCTGAAAGGTTCAGACCCGTTGACTAAAACCTCTCTCACAAGCAACATGATCAAACATAAAACTCATTAAGTGTTAATCACATAGTGATGTGAACTAGACTACTGATTCTAGTAAACTCTTGGGTGTTAGTCACATGGCGATGTGACCTGTGAGTGTTAATCACATGGCGATGTGAACTAGATTATTGACTCTAGTGCAAGTGGGAGACTGTTGGAAATATGCCCTAGAGGCAATAATAAAAGTGTTATTATTATATTTCTTTGTTCATGATAATAGTCTTTTATTCATGCTATAACTGTATTATCCGGAAATCGTAATACACGTGTGAATACATAGACCACAATATGTACCTAGTGAGCCTCTAGTTGACTAGCTCGTTGTGATCAACAGATAGTCATGGTTTCCTGGCTATGGACATTGGATGTCGTTGATAACGGGATCACATCATTAGGAGAATGATGTGATGGACAAGACCCAATCCTAAGCATAGCACAAAGATCGTGCAGTTCGTTTGCTAGAGCTTTGCCAATGTCAAGTATCTCTTCCTTTGACCATGAGATCGTGTAACTCCTGGATACCGTAGGAGTGCTTTGGGTGTATCAAACGTCACAACGTAACTGGGTGACTATAAAGGTGCACTACAGGTATCTCCGAAAGTATCTATTGTTTTATGCGGATCGAGACTGGGATTTGTCACTCCGTGTAAACGGAGAGGTATCTCTGGGCCCACTCGGTAGGACATCATCATATGCGCAATGTGACCAAGGAGTTGATCACGGGATGATGTGTTACGGAACGAGTAAAGTGACTTGCCGGTAACGAGATTGAATAAGGTATCGGTATACCGACGATCGAATCTCGGGCAAGTAAAATACCGCTAGACAAAGGGAATTGTATACGGGATCGATTGAGTCCTTGACATCGTGGTTCATCCGATGAGATCATCGTGGAACATGTGGGAGCCAACATGGGTATCCAGATCCCGCTGTTGGTTATTGACCGGAGAACGTCTCGGTCATGTCTGCATGTCTCCCGAACCCGTAGGGTCTACACACTTAAGGTTCGATGATGCTAGGGTTATAAAGGAAGCTTGTATGTGGTTACCGAATGTTGTTCGGAGTCCCGGATGAGATCCCGGACGTCACGAGGAGTTCCGGAATGGTCCGGAGGTAAAGATTTATATATAGGAAGTCCTGTTTCGGCTATCGGGACAAGTTTCGGGGTCATCGGTATTGTACCGGGACCACCGGAAGGGTCCCGGGGGCCCACCGGGTGGGGCCACCTGCCCCGGGGGGCCACATGGGCTGTAGGGGGTGCGCCTTGGCCTACATGGGCCAAGGGCACCAGCCCCAAGAGGCCCATGCGCCTAGGGAACCCTAGAGGGAAGAGTCCTCAAGGGGGAAGGCACCTCCGAGGTGCCTTGGGGAGGATGGACTCCTCCCCCCCTCTTGGCCGCACCCTTTTCTTGGAGTAAGGGGCAAGGTTGCGCCTCCCCCCTCTCCCTTGCCCCTATATATAGTGGAGGGGAGGGAGGGCATCCATACCTGAGCCCTTGGCGCCTCCCTCCCTCCCGTGACACCTCCTCCTCTCCCGTAGGTGCTTGGCGAAGCCCTGCAGGATTGCCACGCTCCTCCATCACCACCACGCCGTTGTGCTGCTGCTGGATGGAGTCTTCCTCAACCTCTCCCTCTCTCCTTGCTGGATCAAGGCGTGGGAGACATCGTCGAGCTGTACGTGTGTTGAACGCGGAGGTGCCGTCCGTTCGGCACTTGATCATCGGTGATCTGAATCACGACGAGTACGACTCCATCAACCCCGTTCACTTGAACGCTTCCGCTTAGCGATCTACAAGGGTATGTAGATGCACTCTCCTTCCCCTCGTTGCTGGTCTCTCCATAGATAGATCTTGGTGACGCGTAGGAAAATTTTGAATTTCTGCTACGTTCCCCAACAGTCACCAGCATCTGCGCGGCGAGCGACCTCGCCGATCTCCTCGACGAAACCCGCATCTCCGACGAGCTCGCCTCCGATGCGGGCACCGACCGCCTCGCCTGCCTCCTCGGCCAGCTCCACGTCTCCAGCGAGCCTGCCGCGGACCTGCAGTCGGTTGGCTCCACCGACCCGATGCCTGTCGACTCCGACACGGCTACCTACGACACCTTCCCCACCAACGTGGCGATCTGCAACGACCCGCTCCCTTAGGCCGGCTGCCACGATACTGTTGCCTCTAAGGTGATGGTTATCGGCCACGGCAGCCCGGCCAACGAGAGCGCCCACGATGCCCCGCGCGCGGCGGTCCACGACTTGTCCGTCCCCCTGCCGGCCGACGCCGACGATGAAGCTCTGGAGGCACGCCGCCTCACCCTCATCGCGGAGGGCCGGAGGCTGGCTTCCATGAGACGCCTCTCCGAGGCTTACCAGTGCGAAGCTGACCGCACCGCCTTCGGCACGCCGGCTCTGGCTGGGCCTAGCCGGGCCGGCGTCGTTAGGCAACGTGGCGCCGTCTTCGCCGACACGCTGGGAGTCGACCGCCCAGTGTACGCCACTCCGCTCGAGAACCTGCGTGCCGCCCAGGCGGCCGTAGACGAGTTGGACGGCTTGGAGGCCGAAGACCTCCCCCACATGACCCGGCGCATCCAGCAGTTGATCGACGCGGCCGCGCAGCGGCACGAGGCCGACGCCCGTGTGGGAAGCCCTCCCCCGCGCCGAGACCACGGTGCGACGTCCCGAAAGCCGACTACAAGCAACGCCCGCGCGCGGCGCGAGAGAGAGCCGGCTACCTGCCGGGGCCGGACTCACGTCACCATCGAGCGAGACGCAGACGGCCACCCCCGAGCCACGGAGTGGCGAGGCAACCCGCCTCCGCCTCGACCTCGCGGAGAGAGATATCCCACCCCACCACCAGTTGCGCATCCGACTCTCAGTGGCCGACTAGGTCGCCGCGAGGGAGTCGGCGAAAGCGACACACGCCATCGGATTGACCGCCTGGCGCGATCCCTGGCGCTAGAAGAAGAAGACGATGTTGGCCCGCCTTGCTTTGGCCCCCGCATCCGCGACGAGCCTTTCCCCAAAGGGTTCTCGCTCCCAAGAGACACACCTAAATACAACGGCTCCGTGAAGCCGGAAGACTGGCTGATCGACTACTCTACGGCAGTCAGCATAGCTAACGGCAACCGGCGCGTTGCCGTGAAGTACGTGCCCCTGATGCTGCAGGGCACGGCGCGGACCTGGCTCAACAGCCTCAAGCCTCTCAGCATCAACAGCTGGCTAGACTTCACCGAGGCCTTCGTTCGCAACTTCACCAGCACTTACAAGCGGGCTCCCAAGCCCAGGCAGCTCTCCCTGTGCGTACAGGGCCCAACCGAGTCCACTCGCGACTACCTCACCCATTGGGCCAAGCTCCGCAACTCTTGCGAAGGCGTGCACGAGGTGCAGGCCATCGAGTACTTCACTTTCGGGTGCCGAGAAGGTACCCTCCTCAAGCACAAGCTCCTCTGCGACGAGCCGACTACCCTTGACGAGCTTCTGGACATAGCAGACAAATACGCCACCGCCGATTCTTCGATGAAGACCGAGCTCCGGGTAGACGCGACCGGAAAGGTACTTAACCCGGCGCCCAAGACGCCGGCTGGGGACTCCGGCCGACGCCCACACCCGAACGATCACAAGCGCAAGGGCCCTGCGTCGCCTCCCGACAGCCGGCAGGTGGCCACGGTCGAAGACGCGCCGCCTGAAGAGCGGCCCGCACCTAAGAAGCCCAAGGGCGGCCGGCCGGCTTGGCAGCCGGCCTTCTCCTACGAGCAAACCCTTGACGCCCCATGCAAATTCCATAGCGGCGCGAAGCCGTCTAACCACACAACCCGGAAGTGCAATTGGCTCAACCGGATCGCCAAGGGTGAAGGGCTCGCGCCGCCTCCTCCCGGCGGCCCGCCGCCTCCGGCTCCGCCGCCCCCGGCCGCTCGGCCCGCAGTCGGAGCCGTGCACGACGAATTCCCCGACGAGCAAGCAACTTACATCGTCTTCATGAGCCAGCCCGAAGACCGGCGCGCCAAGCGCCGTGAGCAGCAAGAAGTCAGCGTAGTCGCTGCCAGTCCAGCCGGACACATGCATTGGTCCGAGAAACCCATTAGCTGGAGCCAGGCCGACCACCCAGAGGTGATGCCGTCTCCCGGCTCTTATGCTTTGGTCCTGGAAGCCACTCTCGCGACGGACAGACGCGCCGCGCATTTCTCCCACGTTCTGATAGACGGCGGGAGCAGCATCAACATCTTGTACCGTGATACCCTGGAGAAGTTAAGCGTCAAGCCAAAGCAGCTCACGCCGACTCGGACGGTGTTCCATGGCATCGTCCCCGGCCTGTCCTGCGCCCCCATTGGCAAGATCAAGATAGATGTACTCTTTGGAGACAAGGAGCATTTCCGCCGAGAGGCGATCTGGTTCGAAGTGGTGGATCTAGAGAGCCCCTACCACGCATTGCTGGGCCGACCCGCCTTGGCCAAGTTCATGGCGGTTCCCCACTATGCGTACCTCAAGATGAAGATACCAAGCTCCAAGGGCGTCATCACCATAGCCGGTGATTACAAGAAGTCGTCCGAGTGCGCCGCCGCCAGCAGCCGGCTGGCCGAGTCCCTTGTGATCGCCGAAGAAAAGAAGGCGCTGAACCGAGTCGTGGCCATGGCCGGCAAGCAGCCGACCCTGCCCCCCGACTCCAAGGAGCATGATGCCCAAGGATCTTTCCAGCCGGCCAAGGAAACCAAGAAGATACCCCTTGACCCCGAGCACCCCGAGAGGTTTGCCGTCATCGGGGCAAACCTAAACAGCAAATAGGAAAGCGAGCTCGCCGATTTCCTCCGTGAGAATCAGGACATCTTCGCATGGTCCCCCAAGGACATGCCGGGTGTGCCGAAGGATTTCGCCGAGCACAAATTACACGTCTGAGAAGACGCCAAGCCGGTCAAGCAGCCGCTCCGCCGACTGTCAGAAGAAAAGAGAAGGATTGTGAGGGAGGAGATAGCCCGGCTTCTGGCAGCCGGCTTCATCATGGAAGTTTTCTTTCCAGAGTGGCTTGCCAACCCGGTCCTCGTGCTGAAGAAGAATAACAAGTGGCGCATGTGTATAGATTACACCAGCCTCAACAAAGCTTGCCCAAAAGATCCATTCGCCCTGCCAAGGATTGACCAAGTGATAGACTCCACAGCCGGATGCGAGCTGTTGAGTTTTTTGGATGCCTATTCAGGATATCATCAGATAAAGCTAGACCCGGCCGACCGCCTGAAGACCGCCTTCATCACGCCGTTCGGAGCCTTCTGCTACCTGACCATGACATTCGGCTTAAGAAATGCCGGTGCCACTTTTCAGCGTTGCATGCAGAAGTGTCTCCTCAAGCAGCTCGGCAGAAACGCCCACGTCTATGTGGAGATATCGTGGTGAAGACGGAGAAGCGTCGCACCTTGCTGGAAGATCTGAAAGAAACATTCGAGAACCTGCGCCGCTTCCGAATCAAGCTCAACCACGAGAAATGCGTGTTCGGAGTGCCAGCCGGCCAGCTCCTAGGCTTCCTGGTCTCCGAACGCGGCATCGAGTGCAACCCAGTAAAGATCAAAGCCATTGAGAGAATGGCGATCCCCACCAAACTGCGAGAAATCTAGAAGTTCACCGGATTCTTGGCGTCCTTGAACCGCTTCATCAGCCGGCTTGGAGAGAAAGCTCTCCCCTCTACCGCCTCATGAAGAAGAGCACTCACTTCGAGTGGAACGACCAGGCCGACCAGGCCTTTCACGAGCTGAAGAAGATGCTGGCCACGCCGCCTGTCCTGGCGGCGCCGACTGAGAAAGAGCCCATGCTCCTTTACATTGCCGCAACCAGCCGGGTGGTCAGCACCGTCATCATTGTCCAACGCCCGGAAGACGGCCGGGCTCAGCTGGTCCAGCGGCCGGTGTACTATTTAAGCGAGGTGCTGTCCGCCTCAAAGCAGAATTACCCGCACTACTAGAAGATGTGTTACGGCGTGTACTTCACCGCCAAGAAGCTGAAGCCCTACTTCCAAGAGCATCCCATCACGGTCGTGTGCACTGCCCCGCTGGCCAAGATCATAGGCAGCCGGGATGCATCCGGCCGGGTGGCGAAATGGGCCATCGAGCTGGCCCCTTACACGATCTTCTACCAGCCCCGCACCGCCATCAAGTCCCAAGCACTGGCTGACTTCCTCGTCGACTGGGCCGAGACCCAGTACCTGCCGTCGGCTCCCGACTCCACCCATTGGCACATGCACTTTGACGGATCCAAGATGTGCACCGGCTTGGGAGCCGGCATCGTCCTCACCTCGCCAAAGGGTGACAAGCTCAGATACACACTGCAGATCCACTTCGCCGCCTCCAACAACGTAGCCGAGTACGAGGCACTCATACACGGGCTCCGGCTTGCCAAGGAACTCGGCATCCGCCAGATCCTGTGTTATGGAGACTCGGACTTGGTGGTCCAGCAGTCATTTGGTGACTAGGACGCCAAGGACGCAAACATGGCGAGCTACCGCATCCTGGTTCAGCAACTCAGCGGATACTTTGAAGGGTGCGAATTCCTCCATGTACCGCGAGCCGACAACGAGCCGGCTGACGCCCTGGCTCGCATAGGCTCCACTCGACAAGCTATACCAACCGGCGTCGCTCTGCAACGCATCCTCAAGCCGTCTATCAAGCCATCCCCAGAATCCGACTCCATCTTCGTGCCGGCTGACCCCGATGGGGCCGGGCCCGGCTCGAAGAACCAAGTAGTCAGCCCGGGGACTTCAGTAGTCGGCTCGGGGACTGCCGCACCCCGCTCGGGGACTACGGTAGCCGGCCCGGGGACCGCGCCAACGCACCAGCCGGCCGCCGACTCCAGCACTTTATCACCCAGCCTGCCCGCCCTGGTGGCACTAGCTACATTGGCAGTAGGAGAGGTTACGGCTCCATCGTGGGCTCAGACCATCCTCAATTTCCTAGTAAATCAAGAGCTGTCGGTTGACGAAACAAAGGCGAGACAAGTCCAACGTCGAGCCGGCGCATACACAATCATGAACAGAGAACTTGTCAAGCGCAGTGTCACTGGAGTCCTCCAGCGGTGCGTCGAGCAAGAGAAAGGCATTGCAATCCTCAGAGATATCCACCAAGGAGAATGTGGCCACCACGCGGCTTCAAGATCGCTCGTCGCCAAAGCTTTCCGCCATGGCTTTTTCTGGCCGACTGCTTTGGACGACGCTAAAGAATTAGTCAAACATTGCAAAGGCTGCCAGCTTTTTGGCTCCAAGCAGCACATGCCGGCTTCGGCACTCAAGACCATTCCCCTCACCTTCCCTTCGCCGTGTGGGGACTGGATATGGTGGGCCCATTCAAGACGGCGCGCGGCGGCATGACACATTTGCTTGTCGCCGTGGACAAGTTCACCAAGTGGATCGAGGCAAAGCCGATCAAGAAGCTGAATGGGCCGACTATGGTGACTTTCATCGCGGATATAACAACTCGGTACGGCGTGCCACACAGCATCATCACCGACAATGGCACGAATTTTGCCAAGGGAGCCTTGGCACGATTCTGCGCGGCACAAGGCATCCGACTGGACCTTCCGTCCGTCGTCCACCCCCAGTCAAACGGCCAGGTTGAGCGAGCTAACGGCCTCATCCTCTCCGGCATCAAACCCCGCCTGGTCGTACCACTGGAGCGTTCAGCCGGCTGCTGGCTCGATGAGCTGCCGGCTATACTCTGGAGCCTACGCACTACCCCAAACAAGTCAACCGGCTACACCCCTTTGTTCCTCGTGTATGGTGCCGAGGCGGTCATCCCAACCGACATCGAATTCGACTCGCCTCGGGTAACCATGTACACGGAGGCGGAGGCCAAGGAAGCGCGAGAAGACGGCGTCGACCTGCTGGAAGAGGGCCAGCTGTTAGCCCTCAGCCGGTCTGCCATCTACCAGCAGGGTCTGCACCGCTACCACAGTCGAAAGGTCAGGCCAAGATCCTTCCAAGAAGGAGACCTTGTGCTGCGACTGATCCAGCGAACAGCCGGCCAGCACAAGCTCTCGGCCCCTTGGGAGGGCCCTTTCGTCATCAGCCGAGCTCTCGGCAACGACTCCTACTACCTCATCGACGCGCAGAAGCCCAAAGCACGCAAGAGAGACGACTCCGGCAAGGAGGCAGAACGGCCATGGAACGCCAACCTCCTTCGAAGATTTTACAGTTGAAATGCAGTATGTATCGTGCTAACTTTTGTACTAAAGTTCGAGACAACAGGCCCCCCGAGGACGGCTCGGGGACTGCCATCTTTTATCTATGAGTAAAAACTATCGTGCACATGATCTTGTCTTTTCATTCATTTGTTGATTTCGTCCGGCACCGGGTCCGACGAGTCAGCCCGGGGACTGGCCGACTGGAGTTATATTACAAGTCCTACCCGTGGTCAGACAAGTAGTGTGCCGACTCCCAGGCTTAGCTCTTGCCAAAGTCGCAGTTCGAAGAACCGGCTGTTCGGCTGGAATGAGTCTTAGGCCAGAAAGGACGCGCACACGAAAAACGGCTAGGGACCAAAGGACTATTATAACAAAAGCCGGCTTTGCCGCCTCCCGCTGACCGACTACCAGAGTAGCCGGCCGGCCGGTTTCCATTCACTTCACTCCAGTCCATGAAAGCTCAAGTACTTGCCTCCCCAGAAAGGGAATGCGGCAAAGGAAAGAGCCTAGGGATAAAAAGTGCACTCAAATGGAAACCAAAACATGCGCATAATAATATTTACATAAAAGACCTCCAGAGAGGCCGGCATCCAACACAGTTCGATACACCCCCAGTGGGTGGAATTGCGAAACTTAAAATTGTTCATAAGACAAAAGCAGGAATAACAAAGAGCAGCAGATCAAGCCGGCGGGACGGCTGACGAGCTGGGCTGGGTGGTGGAGATGGTCGCGCCGGCTGAAGGAGCGGCTGGCTGGCGAACTTCGGCCTGATCACTGCCTCCTGCAGAGGGCGCGCTTCCGCGCGGCTCGTTGCTGGAGGCACGATCAGCTTGAGGACGGCCGGCTGTTCCACTAGCCGGCTCGACGTCTTCACCTTCCACCTCCTCGTCATCCTCGCCTTCGTCGCTGGAGGCGATCTCCTCGGCCGAGTCCTCGCCCACCGCCGGGTTCAGCCCGAACCACTCCTCCGGCTGGGCGACGCCGTCATCGTTGATTTCAGGCGCAAAGATGCTGGTGTCGGTGCACTCCGCGTCGACTTCCAGCCGCCAGGTGCGCAGTTGGTCTAGGCTCAGCCCTGGGTACCAAGCGCGAACGAACTCCAGCGCCCTCCCAGCTCCAATACGCGCCGCCGACGCTTTCCAAGCTTCGAATCGGCCGACTGCGACCTCCAACCAGTCGGCGGTCCGGCTTGGTGTGCGGGGGATCGCTTCGCCAGGCCAGAGGGCGGCCAGCACTTGCGCTCCGGTGCGTTGAAGACGACGGAGCATCCGGTGGGCCGGCTGCAGCCGCGCTTGGACGGCAATGAGTTGCTCCTCCAACGTCCGGTTCGCATCCGGCGCAATCCTAACTCCCGCCTGACGACGCACCTCGCGGTGAGCCTCGATGGCTTGGGCGGCGAGGACGGAATAGCCGGGAAAATAGTCTGCACAAGAAAAACGGGCAGCATAAGTCAGAACAAAACTCCAGGCGGCCAGCAGGAGAATGAAGGGCGGGAAAGGCGGCTTACCATCGATCAGATCTTCGATGCGGCCGTAGCCGTCTTCCAGCGCCCGACGCGTCTCGGCCCAGCTCGCCGCCTCGATGTCAAGCTCTGCCTTCATGGCGACCTCGGCGTCCTGCGCTTTCTGAAGGGCCGCCTTGTGGCTCTCCGCCTGGTCGGCCAACTTCTTGGCCAGGCGGTCGCGCTCTTGGACCAAGGCGGGGTACTCCGCGTCCTTGGTACGGAGGGCGGCCTGCGCCTCGCCGAGTTCCTTCCTCAGATTGGCGTTGACTCCTGCAAGAACGAAAGACAAAGAGAAAGAAATCAGTAAGAGAAATGTCGTCAAGAAAGATCCGACCCGACTGCTCTGCAGTCGGCCCGGATCTCGGGGACTACACCCAGTGGGTGCGCTGACGCGCCCCCACAGGAAAAGGCAAGAGCAAGTACTTACTTCAGCTGTTGGCTAGGTCATTAGTCCTCCGGCCCAGCTCCTGAGCCTGGGAGTTGAAGGCGGCAGCACGAGAGTTGTGATAATCCTGAAGAACAGGCAGAAAACAGGGTCAGAATGGTCGTCAAGAAAGATCCGACCCGACTGCTCTGCAGTCGGCCCGGATCTCGGGGACTACACCCAGTGGGTGCGCTGACGCGCCCCCATAGAAGAAATCAGAAGACCGGAATGGTCAAAAAGCAAAAACTTACCCGGATGGCGGCCCGCGTCATCAAGAACTCCTGGGTATATTGCTCCAGGAGGGCGGCCTGAGCCTGCAGCCGGCTCCGAACCCCTTGGGCCGCCACATTCAGCTCGCCAGTCCCTCCGCTGGGAGTCCACCCGGACGAGGCAGAGCTGGCCGCCTCCAAGGCTTCTGCCGACTGGTCGGCGCCTGCAGCTTGGCGCGCCTTCGACGGGGCGGCGCCTCCTCCTGCGCGTCGGCGCGTCACCGGCTGGATCTCAAGGCCGGCTCCGGCTTCGGGCGCGCCCCCGGCCGGCTCCTCTGGCGCCGCCGGCGGCTGGCCGCCTTGGCCTGCTCCGGCTGGCGTTTCCGGCGGCGTCCTCCCGGCGAAGACCTCGGAGGGCTCCTCCCTTTGCATCGGGGGCTGATCTCGAGCGATCTCCCTCGCCAAAGGCAGCGGGATGTCCGGGGCCACAGTGCGGAGGGGGATGGCGAGCAGCGGAGGCTGGCTGCGCGTACCCTCTGCCTCCATCTCCTTGGTCGCCCGTTCCGCCTGGGCCTTGGCGGCCGCGTCCGCTCGCTCCTTCGCCACCCGAGCGGCCTCCCGCTCCGCCGCCTCCTTCTCCTCCCGCGCCTCGTGAGCATTTCGCTCCATGGCTTCCATGAGGTTGGCGCGGGGGTCCACGCGGCGGGAGCCTGAAGATCCGACATTCGGCCCGACCACAGAGCCGCCTGGGCCCCGCTCCAGGGAAAGCGGCGCCCTGCTCAGGAAAGTGAAGAAGGGTCAGAAGTAGAAAAGACAACAGAGAAGACGTGCGTACCGGCAACCGAATACTCATGATGAGACCGCCTGGGGCTGCTTCACCGGCTTTCGGAAGCGGGCCGCCTTCGCTGCCGCCTCGTCTCGCTTCGTCGCCGTGGCGGAGGCCCTCGGCTTCTTCGGCCGACTGCCGAAGAGGGGGAGCGCAGCTCGGCGTTTTGGTGCGCTGCCCCAGGCAGCCGGCGCGGTGGATGAACTCGGGCCGTGACGATCGGCTATCGGCTGGTGGCGCAGGACCTCTTCAACCTCGTCGTCATCCGGCCAGTCGGCGAAACTGGCGGAGAGCCCTGTGCCCGCGGGATCGGCGACGTCCCCCGTGGCGGCATCTTCCATGGCGGCCGCCCCCAAGTCCGGGTCGTGGATGTCGTCCACCTCGCGGTCGGGGGCGTACCGGCGTTCGTCCCCTGCCGCCTCAGCTGGCGGCGCGAGAAGGGGGTTCTGCTAGGGAAAATTCGACTGGTCAGAAGCCGGCCGTCCTAAAGACGGCTGATGACAGGAAAAAGATAAAGAGAAAGACTTACCACAGGCGGCGGATTGGCGCGAGAGTACGACGCCTTGCCGTACTGCCATTCGTCGGCGAGCTTCAGGTTGGCGATGTAGTTGACCATCAACGCCACCTCGGGTTGAGGCATTTCCCATGTGCTAAGCCGGCAGGGGTCGAAGCGGCCGCTCATCTGGCACATGAGGTGGGGCCGGCGTTGGAGGGGGAGGATCTGGCACTCCACGAAGGCGGCCACCAGGTCGGCACCACGCAGGCCCTCCGACTGGATCATTACCCGGAGCCGGGCGATGGCGGCGTTCCCGGCCGGGGACAAGGACCTGGATCGGTAGCTCCAGGATGGCTGCCTCCCAGCCGGCGGGCCGGCTACGTAAGCTGGCAGATTAACGTAGTCCCCTTGCGGGGCGACGTTCCGCACGTAAAAATATGACTTCTGCCACAACTTCACCGATTGGATGAGAGGAATGTGCGGGAAGGGGTTGTTGTCGCCTGACCTTTTCATGGCGATGAAGGCCCCGCAGGGGGCGGGCACGCCGGTGGAGACGGTGCCGAGCTTGTTCTGGAAGAGCTCCGCCCAGAGCTCCAGCGTAGGCGGCACCCCCAAGAAGCCCTCGCAGAGGGAGACGAAGATTGACAGCTGCACCACCGCGTTGGGCGTAAGGTGGTGCGGCTGGAGGTGGAAGAAGTCGAGGAACGAGCGCATGAAGTCGCTCGCCGGAAGGCCGAAGCCGCGGAGGTAATGCGTGCGGAAGACGACCCGCTCGCCTTCCTCCGGCGCGGGCGAGATTTCTGCCGCCGTTGCTAGGCGGACCTGCACGAAGCGGGCGTCGGGCAGGCGCCGGGTCTAGCGGAGGAACTGGATGTGATCGTCATGGACGTTGGAGCTGTCCCACGAGCTCGATAGCGCCATGGACATGGTGGTGTGGAGACGCTGCGGCGGGAGACCGCATGGGGCACGAGAGGAAGAAGAAGCAGAAGGAAGACGAGGACGAAGAAGGATGGGGAGCGGGGGAGCGTGCGAACTCTCGCCTCTCCCCTTCCCCCCCCCCCTACTTGTAGGCTCGTGCGACGGAGCTGAGGAGGCGTGGCGTGGGGGATCGTGGGGATCGATCGTGCCCACTCCCCCCATGCCCCGCGATTATTGCGCATTAAGGACAAACTGAAACGGCCGCGGGAAGGCGAGCAGTCTCCCTGGGCCGCAGAAGATCACCGCTCGGCCCGAGGCCAGGGAGTGGCGGGCCCGGGCCTGCGGCGACGTCCTGTCGCGTGCGTGCGCGGGCAGACCTTCGTCGCCACGTGGCCGCTGAGGGGCCCGCGGTCAGCGCGCGGGTCAACCAAGAGAGCCCCGCAAGAGTCGGCCAGCAACGACAAACGCCGGCTCCTTGGGGTAGGAAGCTGACCAAGCTTCTTGCCTCCTCGACCGCCTCGAAGCTCGCTCAGCTTCGTGGACTACTGTCGGAGTAAATAGCCACGGGTAGCCTAGCCGGCTTCCCCTGGCCCTTCTGAAAAATTACGAGCCCGTCCGGCTCTCAAGAAACCCAAGACGCGGGGCCGCCTTCCCCTAGTCGGACATTGCCTTGGCCAGCTTCCGGAAGGGGCCCCCGACTTTAGCTCTTATGAAGAAGGCCATGGGACGGCCGACTTCGCGAAGTCGGCCATGAGAAGGCCGACTCGAAGAAGCCGGCTCCCGTAAAAGATCAAGACCGTACCCTCGGAACTCGCATCTGCCCAGTGGCAGAGGGACGGGGCGTGGCTACAGTGGACCTAGCCGCCCCCGAATCCCAGAGCATGACTAGCACAGTGCGCCGTACGGGTGGCCATGACCCGTCCGGCGCGGCACTGTTGCCATATCGACCATGACGCCATCCAAGACGGGCCACCAGCGTGGCCCCCAAGGCGGTGGGCCCTTTTGGGCAGGGAGACACCCGAAGGCGGCCACACCATGGACAATCGGCCCAAGAGAGGGCCGGCTCTCCCCGGCCGACTAGCTACGCGCCTTGGAGGAGATGCCCCATTAAGGAGATAAGACGAAGTGGGGCTACAGTGATCGCCCGCCAGGCGGCGGCACTGTAGCCACGCTTACCCCGACAAAGCCCGTGTCACCCGGATGAAGCAATAGTAATCAGCCGCCGACCCGGCCCTGGTCAGTGGGACCTGCCTGTCGGCCAGGGGCCGGCAGCCGGCGGGGCCCACCAGTCGACGGACCCCAGCAGCCGGCGCAGAAGCCGGCGAACGCAGTCACAGATTGCTGGGCCCCGTGCCCAGTCGGATTAAAATTGTACCCCCGGGGGGTAGGCCTATATAAACCCCCCGGTGCACCCATGCAAAGGGTTCCAACCCCAAGCTAGTTTTAGACACCATACAAGGAGAGGAAGTGAGCTAGCCGTGCCCTTCTCCCTCCTTCCACCCGAACAGCTCAAGGAGCATTGTGTAACCACTAGTTCTTTGAGTGATCATGCGGAGACCCCGCACAGCAGCAGTAGGGGTGTTATCTCCCCGAAGAGCCCCGAAGCTGGGTAAGATTCGCCGGTGTGCATGCCTCCGCCTTATCCCGTTTCCAGGCACCGGCGACGTTTTATTGGCTCCCACAATGATAAGCCACCCGTTGGCATATGTCGCATCCACCACCCGACATAGATCTTGCGTGATTGTAGGCAATTTTTTTTTTGAAATACTACGTTCCCCAATGGTGGCATCCGAGCCAGGTCTATGCATAGATGTTATATGCACGAGTAGAACACAAAGAGTTGTGGGCGATAATAGTCATACTGCTTACCAGCATGTCATACTTTGATTCGGCGGTATTGTTGGATGAAGTGGCCCAAACCGACATTACATGACCGCGTTCATGAGACTGGTTCTACTGCCATGCTTCGCACACAGGTGGCTAGTGGGTGTATGTTTCTCCAAACTTTAGTTGAATCGAGTGTGACTACGCCCGGTCCTTGTTGAAGGTTAAAACAGCAAACTTGACGAAAAATCATTGTGGTTTTGATGCGTGGGTAAGAACGATTCTGGCTAGAAGCCCGTAGCAGCCACGTAAAACTTGCAAAAACAAAGTAGAGGACGTCTAACTTGTTTTTGCAGGGCTTGTTGTGATGTGATATGGTCAAGACGTGATGATATATAATTTGTTGTATGAGATGATCATGTTTTGTAACAGTTATCGGCAACTGGCAGGAGCCATATGGTTGTCGCTTTATTGTATGAAATGTAATCGCCATGTAATTGCTTTAATTTATCACTAAGCGGTAGCGATAGTCGTAGAAGCAATAGTTGGCGGGACGACAACGATGCTTCGATGGAGATCAAGGTGTCAAGCCAGTGACGATGGTGATTATGACGGTTCTTTGGAGATGGGGATCAAAGGCACAAGATGATGATGGCCATATCATATCACTTATATTGATTGCATGTGATGCTTATCCTTTATGCATCTTATTTTGCTTAGTACGGCGGTAGCATTATAAGATGATCTCTCACTAAATTTCAAGGTACAAGTGTTCTTCCTAAGTATGCACCGTTGCGAAAGTTTGTTGTGCCGAGACACCACGTGATGATCGGGTGTGATAAGCACTACGTTCACATATAACGGGTGCAAGCCAGTTTTGCACACGCAAAATACTCGGGTTAAACTTGACGAGCCTAGCATATGCAGATATGGCCTCGGAACACTGAGACCAAAAGGTTGAGCGTGAATCATATAGTAGATATGATCAACATAGTGATGTTCACCACTAAAAACTACTCCATCATGTGATGATTGGACATGGTTTACTTGATATGGATCACGTGATCACTTAGATTATTAGAGGCATGTCTATCTAAGTGGGAGTTCTTAAGTAATATGATTAATTGAACTTTAATTTATCATGAACTTAGTACTTGATAGTATTTGCATATCTATGTTGTAGATCAATAGCTTGCGATGTAGCTTCAAGTTTATTTTTTTGATATGTTCCTAGAGAAATATAAGTTGAAAGATGATAGTAGCAATGATGCGGATTTGGTCCGTGTTCTGAGGATTATCCTCATTGTTGTACAGAAGAATTATGTCCTTGATGCACCTCTAGGTGACAGACCTATTGCAGGAGCAGATGCACACATTATGAATGTTTGACAAAGCTCGGTATGATGACTACTTCATAGTTTGGTGCACCATGCTTTACGGCTTAGAACCAGGACTTCAAAAACGTTTTGAATGCCACTGAGCATATAAGATGTTCGAAGAGTTGAAATTGGTATTTCATACTCATGCCCGTGTCGAGAGGTATGAGACCTCTGACAGTACTTTGCCTACAAGATGGAGGAGAATAGCTCAACCTGTGAGCATGTGCTCAGATTGTCTGAGTACTACAATTGCTTGAATCAAGTGGGCTTTAATCTTCCAGTTAAAATAGTAATTGACAAAGTTCTCTAGTCACTATCACCAAGTTACTAGAACTTAATGATGAATTATAATATGCAAGGGATAACGAAAACAATTCCCAAGCTCTTCGCGATGCTGAAATCAGCGAAGGTAGAAATCAAGAAATAGCATCAAGTGTTGATGGTTAACAAGACCACTAGTTTCAAGAAAAGGGCAAAGGGAAAGAAGGAGGAACTTCAAAGAAGAATAGCAAGCAAGTTGTTGCTCCCATGAAGAAGCCCAAAGCTAGACCCAAGCCTGGAACTGAGTGCTTCTACTGCAAAGGAAATGGGCACTGGAAGTGGTACTGCCCTAGATACTTGGCGGATAAGAAGGATGGCAAAATGAACAAAAGTATATTTGATATACATGTTATTGATGTGTACTTTACTAATGTTTATAGCAACCCCTCAGTATCTGATACCGGTTTAGTTGCTAAGAGTAGTAACTCGAAACGGGAGTTGCAATATAAACAGAGACTAGTTAAGGGCAAGGTGATGATGTGAGTTGGAAGTGATTCCAAGGTTGATAAGATCACCATCGCACACTCCCTTTACCTTCGAGATTAGTGTTGAACCTAAAATAAATGTTATTTGGTGTTTGCGTTGAGCATAATATGATTGGATCATGTTTATTGCAATACGGTTATTCATTTAAGTCAAATAATAATTGTTATTCTGTTTACATGAATAAAAACTTCTGAGGTCATACACCCAAGGTGAATGGTTTATTGAATCTCGATCGTAGTGATACACATATTCATAATATTGATGCCAAAAGATGCAAAGTTGATAATGATAGTGCACATTTTTGTGGCACTTCCGTTTAGGTCATATTGGTGTGAAGCGCATGAAGAAACTCCATGCTGATGGGCTTTTGGAATCACTTGATTGAATCACTTGATGCTTGCGAACCATGCCTCATGGGCAAGATGACTAAGACTCCGTTCTCCGGAACAATGGAGCAAGCAACTGACTTATTGGAAATAATACATACTGATGTATGCGATCCGATGAGTGTTGAGGCTCACGGTGGGTATCATTATTTTCTGACCTTCACAGATGATTTTAGCAGATATGGGTATATCTACTTGATGAAACATAAGTCTGAAACATTTCAAAAGTTCAAAGAATTTCAGAGTGAAGTGGAAAATCATCGTAACAAGAAAATAAAGTTTCTATGATCTGATCACCAAGACAAATATTTGAGTTATGAGTTTGGTCTTCATTTGAAATGATGTGGAATAGTTTCGCAGCTCACGCCACCTGGAACACAACAGCGTAATGGTGTGTCCGAACGTCATAACCGTACTTTATTAGATATGGTGCGATCTATGATGTCTCTTACCGATTTATCACTACCGTTTTGGGGTTTATGCATTAGAGATAGTTGCATTCATGTTAAATAGGGCAACATCTAAATCCGTTGAGACGACACCATATGAACTGTGGTTTGGCAAGAAACTAAGTTGTCGTTTCTTAAAATTCGGGGAAGTGATGCTTATGTGAAAAAGCTTCAACCTGGTAAGCTCGAACACAAATCGGAGAAATGTGTCTTCATAGGATACCCAAAGGAGACTGTTGGGTACACCTTCTATCACAGATCCGAAAGCAAGATATTCGTTGCTTAGAATGGATCCTTTCTAGAGAAGGAGTTTCTCTCGAAAGAAGTGAGTGGGAGAAAAGTAGAACTTGATGAGGTAATTGTACCTTCTCTCGAGATTGGAAAGTAGTTCATCACAGAAATCAGTTCCGATGATGCCTACACCAATTAGTGAGGAAGCTAATGATGATGATCATGAAACTTCAGATCAAGTTACTACCGAACCTCGTAGGTCAACCAGAGTAAGGTCCGCACCAGAGTGGTATGGCAATCCTGTTCTGGAGGTCATATTACTTGACCATGACGAACCTACGAACTATGAGGAAGCGATGATGAGCCCAGATTCCGCAAAATGGATTGAGGCCATGAAATCTGAGATAGGATCCATGTATGAGAACAAATTATAGACTTTGGTTGACTTGCCCGATGATCGGCAAGCCATAAAGAATAAAATGGATCTTCAAGAGGAAGACGGACACTGATAGTAGTGTTACTATCTACAAAGCTCGACTTGTCAAAAAGGGGTTTTGACAAGTTCAAGATGTTGACTACGATGAGATTTTCTTACTCGTATCGATGCTTAAAGTCTGTCCGAATCATGTTAGCAATTGCCACATTTTATGAAATCTGGCAAATGGATATCAAAACTACATTGCTTAATGGATTTCTTAAAGAAGAGTTGTATATGATGCAACAAGAAGGTTTTGTCAATCCTCAATGTGCTAACAAAGTGTGCAAGCTCCAGCGATCCATCTATGGACTAGTGCAAGCATCTCGGAGTTGGAATATACACTTTGATAAGGTGATCAAAGCATATGGTTTTATACAGACTTGCGGTGAAGCCTGTATTTACAAGAAAGTGAGTGGGAGCACTACAACATTTCTCATAAGTATATGTGAATGACATATTGTTGATCAGAAATAATGTAGAATTTTCTGGAAAGCATAAAGGAGTGTTTGAAAGTAGTTTTTCAAAGAAAGACCTGGTAAAGCTTCTTACATATTGAGCATCAAGATCTATAGAGATAGATCAAGACACTTGATAAATTCTTTCGATGAGTACATACCTTTATAAGATTTTGAAGGAGTTCAAAATGGATCATTCAAATAAGGAGTTCTTGCCTGAGTTGTAAGGTGTGAAGTTGAGTAAAGACTCAAACCCTGACCACGGCAGAAAATAGAAAGAGAATGAAAAGTCACTCCCTATGCCTCAGTCATAGGTTCTATAAAGTATGATATGTTGTGTACTAGACCTATTGTGTACCTCACCATGAGTTTGGCAAGAGAGTAAAATAGTGATCCAGGAGTGGATCACTGGACAGCGGTCAAAATTATCCTTAGTGGAATAAGGACATGTTTCTCGGTTATGGAGGTGACAAAAAGTTCGTCGTAAAGGGTTATGTCGATACAAGCTTTGACACTAATCCGGATGACTCTAAGTCTCAATATGGATACATATTGAAAGTGGGAGTGATTAGCTAGAGTAGCTCTGTGTAGAGCATTGTAGACATAGAAAATTTGCAAAATACATACTGCTCTGAATGTGCAGACCCATTGACTAAACTTCTCTCACAAGCAAAACATGATCACTCTTTGGGTGTTAATCACATAGCGATGTGAACTAGATTATTGACTCTAGTAAACCCTTTGGGTATTAGTCACATGGAGATGTGAACTAATCACATAAAGATGTGAACTATTGGTGTGAAATCACATGCCGATGTGAAGTAGATTATTGACTCTAGTGCAAGTGGGAGACTGAAGGAAATATGCCCTAGAGGCAATAATAAAGTTGTAATTTATATTTCCTTATATCATGATAAATGTTTATTATTCATGCTAGAACTGTATTAACCGGAAACTTAGTACATGTGTGAATACATAGACAAACAGAGTGTCCCTAGTATGCCTCTACTAGACTAGCTCGTTAATCAAAGATGGTTAAGTTTCCTAACCATAGACATGTGTTGTGATTTGATGAACGGGATCACATCATTAGAGAATGATGTGATGGACAAGACCCATCTGTTAACTTAGCACTATGATCGTTTAGTTTATTGTTATTGCTTTCTTCATGACTTATACATGTTCCTATGACTATGAGATTATGCAACTCCTGAATACCGGAAGAACACTTTGTGTGCTATCAAACGTCACAACGTAACTGGGTGATTATAAAGATGCTCTATAGGTGTCTCCGATGGTGTTTGTTGAATTGGCATAGATCGAGATTAGGATTTGTCACTCCGATTGTCGGAGAGGTAGCTCTGGGCCCTCTCGGTAATGCACATCACAATAAGCCTTGCAAGCAATGTGACTAATGAGTTAGTTGCGGGATGATGCATTACAGAACGAGTAAAGAGACTTGTCAGTAACGAGATTGAACTAGGTATGGTGATACCGACGATCGAATCTCGGGCAAGTAACATACCGATGACAAAGGGAATAACGTATGTTGTTATGCGGTCTGACCGATAAAGATCTTCGTAGAATATGTAGGAGCCAATATGAGCATCCAGGTTCCGCTATTGGTTATTGACCGGAGAGGTGTCTCGGTCATATCTACATAGTTCTCGAACTCGTAGGGTCAGCACGCTTAATGTTCGATGACGATTGGTATTATGAGTTTATGTGATTTGATGTACCGAAGGTTGTTCGGAGTCTCGTATGAGATCACGGACATGACAAGGAGTCTCGAAATGGTCGAGAGGTAAAGATCGATATATTGGAAGGCTACATTCGGACATCGGAAAGGTTCCGAGTGATTCAGGTATTTTTTTGGAGTACCGGAGAGTTACGGGAATTAGCCGGGGGAAGTAGTGGGCCTTAATGGGCCATACGAGAAAGGAGAGAAGGGCCTCAAGGGGTGGCCGCGCGCCCCCCATGGGCTGGTCCGATTTGGACTAGGAGGGGGTGGCGCCCCCCTCCTTCCTTCTCCCCTCTTCCTCCTTCCTTCTTCTCCTACTTGGACTAGGAAAGGGGGAAACCTACTCCTACTAGGAGTAGGAATCCCCCCCTTGGGTGCTCCCCTTGTGGCCAGCCCTCCTCCTCCTCCCCTCCTTTATATACGGGGGAGGGGGGCACCCCATAGACACACAAGTTGACCTTTAGCCGTGTGCGGTACCCCCCTCCATAGTTTCCACCTCGATCATATTGCCATAGTGCTTAGGCGAAGCCCTGCGTCGGTAACTTCATCATCACCGTCACCATGTCGTCGTGCTGACGAAAATCTCCCTCGGCCTCAGCTGGATCTAGAGTTCGAGGGATGTCACCGAGCTGAACGTGTGCAGATCGAGGACATGTCGTGCGTTCGGTACTTGGATCGGTTGGATCGCGAAGACGTTTGACTACATCAACCGCGTTACTAAATGCTTCCGCTTTCGGTCTACGAGGGTACATGGACACACTCTCCCCGCTCGTTGCTACGCTTTTCCTAGATAGATCTTGCGTGGTCGTAGGCAAATTTTTTGAAATACTACGTTCCCCAACAACCTCGAGCCGCAAGATAGAGTGCCAATCGTGTGGGGGCGGTTGTCTTGCCAGATCTTTATATTTTCTTTTTTGAACACCAGATATTTACATCGTCTGATAATTTTTTTAACTCGCACACAAGTACACAAAAATATGATTTTTCAAACCATTATGGTTAGCCATTGCATGAAGATGTAGTTCAAATTTGAATTACGGTCATTAAATGGCTAGCAAATCACTTAAATGTCTTTAAAAGGTCAAATGACCCCTGAAATTTTCCAAATTTTCACATGACAGTTGTATTAGTGCATGTTAAACGTAGAAAAAAATTTGAAGGCGTAAGAGGAAGCTATCTCCCATTCGTCATCAAACATGCATTGTTCCCTCTTGGAATTACAAACCTTCTAGTGAGCTGCACCGGTTTGTGAGGGGGTGTGTCCAAACTTTCGTCAAACAGGCCATTTTTTTACCACATCATCTTGGTGGCATGACATTACATCAAGCAAGGTTTCATGTTTTTCTGATCATTTTTTAATTTTTTGGAATTAAAATGCCATGGCACTCCATGCATGTGCCCATGCCGTGAGACCAATATGTTTGAAAATTCCTTCTATTTTACTGCACATGGAATTAACTCACACACAAGTACACAGATATGATTTTTAGAACCGTTATGGTTAGCCGTTGTATGTAGATGTAGTTCAAATTTGAACTACGGTCATTAAATGGCTAGAAAATCACTTAAATGTCTTTAAAAGGTCAAATGACCACTAGAATTTTCCAAATTTTCACATTACAGTTCAAGTGCACGTTAAACGTAGAAAATTTTTGAAGGCCGTAAGAGGAAGCTATCTCCTGTTCGTCATCAAACATGCATTGTTCTCTCTCAGAACCACGAGGCTTCTAGTGAGTTGCTCCGGTTTGTGAGGGGTGTGGGTCCAACTTTCGTCAAACATGCCAATTTTTTTACCACGTCATTTTGGTGGCATGACATTACATCAAGCAAGGTTTTATGTTTTTCTGATCATTTTTTAATTTTTTGGAATTAAAATGCCATGGCACTCCATGCATACATATGCATGTGTCCATGTCGTGAGACCAATATGTTTGAAAATTCCTTCTAATTTACTGCACATGTAATTAACTCGCACTTAAGTACACAAATATGATTCTTCAAACCGTTATGGTTAGGCGTTGCATGTAGATGTAGTTCAAATTTGAATTACGGTCATTAAATGGCAAGAAAATCACTTAAATGTCTTTAAAAGGTCAAATGACCCCTTGAAGTTTCCTAATTATCACGTTACAGTTGTAGTAGTGCACGTTAAACATAGAAAAAATGTGAAGGCCGTAAGAGGAAGCTATCTCCCGTTCGTCATCAAACATGCATTGTTCCCTCTCGGAACCACGAGCCTTCTAGTGAGTTGCTCCGGTTTGTGAGGGGGTGTGTCCAAACTTTCATCAAATATGCCAATTTTTTACCACATCATCTTGGTGGCATGACATTACATCAAGCAAGGTTTCATGTTTTTCTGATCATTTTTAAATTTTTTGGAATTAAAATTCCATGGCACTCCATGCATACATATGCATGTGTCCATGTCATGAGACCAATATGTTTGAAAATTCCTTCTAATTTACTGCATATGGAATTAACTCGCACACAAGTACACAAATATGATTTTCAAACCGTTATGGTTAGGCGTTGCATGTAGATGTAGTTCAAATTTGAATTACAGTCATTAAATGGCTAGAAAATCACTTAAATGTCTTTAAAAGGTCAAATGACCCCTAGAAGTTTCCTAATTTTCACATTACAGTTGTATTAGTGCACGTTAAACGTAGAAAAAATGTGAAAGCCGTAAGAGGAAGCTATCTCCTGTTCGTCATCAAACATGCATTTTTCCCTCTCGGAACCACGAGCGTTCTAGTGAGTTGCTCCGGTTTGTGAGGGGTGTGTGTCCACACTTTCATCAAACATGCCAATTTTTTTACCACATCATCTTGGTGGCATGGCATTACATCAAGCAAGGTTTCATGTTTTTCTGATCATTTTTAACTTTTTGGAATTAAAATGCCATGGCACTCCACGCATACACATGCATGTGTCCATGTCGTGAGAGCAATTTGTTTGAAAATTCATTTTAATTTACTACACATGGAATTAACTCGCACACAAGTACACAAATATGATTTTTCAAACCATTATGGTTAGGCATTGCATGTAGATGTAGTTCAAATTTGAATTACATTCATTAAATGGCTAGAAAATCACTTAAATGTCTTTAAAAGGTCAAACCCCTAGAATTTTCCAAATTTTCACATTACAGTTGTACTAGTGCATGTTAAACGTAGAAAAAAATTTGAAGGCCATAAGAGGAAGCTATCTCCCGTTCGTCATCAAACATGCATTATTCCCTCTCGGAACCACGAGCCTTCTAGTGAGTTGCTCCGGTTTGTGAGGGGTGTGTGTCCAAACTTTCGTGAAACATGCCAATTTTTTTACCACATCATCGTGGTGGCATGACATTATAGCAAGAAAGGTTTCATGTGTTTCTGATATTTTTTTAAATTTTTTGGAATTTAAATGCCATGGCACTCCATGCATACATATGCATGTGTCCATGTCGTGAGACCAATATGTTTGAAAATTCCTTCTAATTTACTGCACATGAACTCGCACTCAAGTACACAAATATGATTGTCCAAACTGTTATGATTAGCCGTTGCATGTAGATGTAGTTCAAATTTTAAATACGGTCATTAAATGGCTAGAAAATCACTTAAATGTCTTCAAAATGTCAAACGACCCCTGAAATTTTCAAAATTTTCACATGGCAATTGTATTAGTGCACGTTACACGTAGAAAAATTTTCAAGGCCGTAAGAGGAAGCTATCTCTCATTCGTCATCAAACATCCATTGTTCCCTCTCGGAATCACGAGCCTTCTAGTGAGTTGCTCCGGTTTGTGAGGGGTGTGTGTCCAAAATTTCGTCACACATGCCAATTCTTTTACCACATCATCTTGGTGTCATGACATTACATCAACCAAGGTTTCATGTGTTTCTATTTTTTTTAATTTTTTGGAATTTAAATGCCATGGCACTCCATGCTTAATTGTGTAATAGCCGTTAGACCAATATGTTTGAAAATTCCATCCAATTTACTGCACATGGAATTAAATCACACACAAGTACAGAAAACATGACTTTTCAAACCGTTATGGTTAGCTGTTGCATGTACATGTAGTTCAAATTTGAATTACGGTCATTAAATGGCTAGAAAATCACTTAAATGTCTTAAAAGGTCAAATGACCCCTGAAATTTTCCAAAATCTGACATGACAGTTGTATTAGTACTACAAATTTTCTCGTACATTTAAAACACCATCCGTTGCCACTTTACTCCAAATTCGTCTTTCACAGCTAATAAACAATATGTACAACATCACACAGAGTTGTTTTCTAGGAACCGTTTGCGATGAAAATATGCGGGTCTATTTAAGTCTCCCTCCTTAAGCTTCACCGGCTCGTCTGCTCCAGTGCCGGCAACCCCCGGATCCATGAATCCCGATCCCCATTCTCGCACCCCCTTCTTGCAAAGATAACGCTGTGGAAACGCTTTGTGAATGCCCATACGATGGACGCGTCCCTCCAAGCGCCGCCGCCTGCGCCAAGAGCGCCGCCGCCTTACGCCGAGAGTGCTGCTGCATCCTCATTGAGCGTGACTGCTTCCGCCGAGAGGGCGTCTGCGGCAGTCAACATGGCAGCTACTGCTGCGATGGTGAATGCAAACGCCAAGAGCGCTCGAGCTACCGTCCGTGCCACCGATGTCGCCCTGGCCCGGGTCGAGACCATCCATGCCAAGATTGAGGATGCACACGCCAAGATATTCCAGGCCACCTCGGACTCCAGCATGCAACCCACGTTCGAAAAGGCGGCGATGGCCATGGAGCACCTGCTTCCTCATGAGGTCGTCTAGCGGGAGTTGGAGATGTAGGAGGCGGCGGAGATCGAGGAGCGCCGGGAGGAGGAGTTGCGTGTGGCCGATGTCGAGGTAGAGAAGAGTCTGTCCATCGAGAAATTAGCGGTGGAGTACCAACACGAGCTCTGGCGCAGCCACTACTACGAGTACTACAACCTTGAGGGGGGCGCCGAGGATGAGGACGCGGTCAACTTCAGCAGGGGGGACGTGGAGTCCACCAACGGCGGTATGTCGCCAGGACAAGTCATCGACATCTCATCTCACACCGGCGATGCATAGACTGGCGCGGCGGCGGATTTGTTAAAATTATGTGTACTTAGGCTTGGTTTTTAATGCTGGTCTTTGGTTAGAGCAATGTTTAGGTCAACTGGCTCTATTTAATTACTAAAATTGCTTGATTCAGTAAGTGTGGTATGTCTGTTGTACGCTCTTTTGTGTGCCCAAATTAGTAAGTGATGTTAAATTATGCAATGACGTACCCGGGGAAATTTCCACCAAAATTTGAATTATCAAACTCAACCCATGCGCGTAGAGCAGAAGAATCATTTGCGATGCACACAATCATTCAAAGTGAATGGTCCGGCGGTACCGCGCGCAAAGTTTCCCTCCACATTTCCAAAATTTTGGCCTACCGTCAAAATATCTACCCCCGCCCCCTCTCCCCTTCCCCACCCCCTTTTCTCCCTGACAGCAAGTCACGCTTCCCCTGTTTCCTCCTTCTTTCCTTCCTAAGCTATAGCCGCTTCCTCGCTCTCGCCGTCTCGCATCCTACCGTCGGGGTCGCCATGGTCTTCTTCAAAGATCTCTCCAGTCGTTCCTCCTCCGGCGGTGACTCCTTCACCACCTGGGTATGCCTCTCTTCTCTCTCTCTCTCTCTCTCACTCGGGCTATGACTTGGAATGAATGATTTTTACCCGGCGGTTGATTTGAGTCACTTCTTCCTCTTGTAGCTCCCTAGGACCATCAGTGGGAACGAATGGAGCGGGGTGGTTGAAGATCTATCTGCTTGTTGTCACCATCAATCTCCATGCGTGAAGCTAGTTGCGTTTGAATTTATGGACAGTGGGAGGAAGTTTCTGGCATGTGTAGAGAAGGTTAGATCCTCTTTCGTTGTTATAAATCATTTGTTAGATGTGATTCAGACACTGTCACGGTCCCAACCCATTCATACCACACCTTCAACCAAACGCATCCTAAGACATTGTCACAGTTTGTACCTAGTATCTAAAATTGCTGCCATCTCATCAGCGGTGCCATTAGAAGATTATTTGGCACCGCTTCAGCAGTTTGTGTAGCCAACTTTGATCCACACATCCGAACAGCCAAGCAGTAAAATACTAAAATTTTATGGCACGAAGGAACTAGGCATCGGAGCAACTAGGTGCTCCGGAATCCGGGTCCCTGATTTTTTTCCGCTGCATCGGCTCGCCAGTGCAGGGCACCGGTGCGAGATGTAGCAACATAGTGGACGGCCTTAGTGCTATTTGTTCTATGTTACTAAATTTGTGCATGTACACACCTATTAGTATCAATTTGTTGTCATCCGAACACTGTCGCTATGCTGTTGCAGTTATATTTACCTTCCTCATGAAATGTTCAATTTGTTATTTATTGTACATGCGTAAGAACTTGTAGCGTTGTTCTAGTTAATTATAGCTTTTGATGTTCCAGAATTTGTTTGTTGTCTCAGTAGCAATTAATTCATTTGCACATTGATCTTTTTTAGAAGATATGTCATAATTAATATGTTTCTTTAGTTTTTCAAAATAAGCATTGGTGATTTTCTATGTTGCTATAAACCCATTTCCCCTATAATTGTTACTGATCTAGTTTTAAATACTATAGGATGAACGGAAGTGTTCTTACTTGGAGTGGGTTGATCAAGAGTGGCCACGGTCTTTGAAGGTGTGCCCAGCGAAGCTCTGGGGCATGTATGAGGAAGAGAACAGAGAAAGTGTTGTCAATGCTGAAGAATATTTGAAGATGCGGGATAAAAAGAGGAAGGTGGAGAATGAGCTCAGATTTTTTAAATCAGACTTTGCTAAGATGGTGTTGGCGAAGGAGGAGGCACTTTCCTAGTTGGCCAGTGCAAAACAGGTTACTGAACTGAAAGCAGAGGTGGATAAGACGAGCCTGGATGATCTCGATTAGGGAAATGAATATATTGTTCTAATAATGTTCTTATGAAGTTGAACTAGCTATATGTTGTACTGTGTTGTTTTCATGTAGCTATCGTACTATGATGTTAAAATATATTTATGTGCCTAATATGAAATTGGCAAACAGTTGTTCGATATGAAATGTGAATTTGCGTAATACTAGAATTATTAATTGTAAACTAATAAACCTGCTAAATGTGTGATGGAACTTTGCAAACAGTTCTAGCAGTAAAAACGCTTGTGATGGATAGCCCAATGCCGCACAGTTTTCTTTATCAAATCATGTGTGATGTAGTTGATAAAAGCAAACAGTTAACCAAGGCAGAGCATGTGTGATAGTTACACCTTCCATACACGAGCCTACACATAAAACTGTGTGAGATGTACATACGAACGGAAACGTTTTCTCTGGATTGACTGTGTGGGATGTACATCAGAACGGAAACGTATTCCTTGGACCGACTGTGTGTGATATACATACGAACGGAAACGTTTTATGGGATTCACCGTGTGGGATGTACATACGAACGGAAATGATTGGGTTTTGATGCCTCGCCCGATCGCACACGAGCTCATTTTGCCCCAGCCTGTGTCCCAGGAGGGCCTATACCCGACGATTTCTGGGTCGTGCGGGAAGGACCCCCCTATCGACCACACTCACTTGGCGACGGTTCCAAATGCCGTCGTGGAAAGGGGTTAAAAACCATTTGTATAGCACCAACGCGTAACAGTGGTACCTCAGACTTACAAAGGTAACTCATTTGCTATCCTTGATCATGTTATCCTTGCTAAGCATATTGATAAAATTAGTTTGAAATTTGGTAATGATCCATGTTCCCAGTCTGAGATTATTAATGATTTGATTGCTAATGAGAAGGAAAAATACTTGTTTTTTGCCAATAATAATCTTGAAATAGTTTTACCACCCAATTTGGATATTGATTTGAATAATGATAGATATACTCCAGTTAGGTCTACACTCCCTAAATCAGTGGGCACTGCTGATGTTATGAGGGAATCACCTGCTGTTTTGACAAAAGTTAAGCCTTGTGGCTTGTCTCACCCTTCCAAAATAGCTTAATTATGATTGGTCTCATTTGGAATACTAGAGGATTAGGTCAACCTGGGAAAATTCAGTGCCTTTGTGATACTATTGCTAAAGATAATCCTGATTTCATTGGGTTTCAAGAAACTAAAAGAGAACTTATATCTGAGGGTTTCCTCAAGGCTTCAGACAAAAAAAGTCTATTTACTTGGCATTTTTTGCCTGCTTTAAAAACTGCTAGTGGTATTTTAGTAGGGTTTAAAAATGATTTGTTTGAGGCGATTGGGTTTTCTAACAAAGAGTTTGGAGTGGTTTCTACTATTAGGCCCAAAATTGATAATCTTGTGTGGCAGTTAGTTGTGGTTTGTGGTTCTTCATAGCCTGAATTTAAACTGGACTTTATTGCTGAGTTACATGACATTTTGGGAGTTGTCTCCTATCCTGTGTTGATTTGTGGTGATTTTAAATTAGTTAGACAGAAGACTGACAGAAGTAGTGGGATCATTGACTCTCACATTACTTTTTTGTTCAATGATTGGGTGAATAGGTGGGGCTTGTTGGAGATTCCTATCTCCAACAAGACATTTACTTGGTCTAATAATCAGAGCAACCCAATCTTTGTTGTTCTTGATAGGTTTTTCACTTCTGTGGATTGGGACAACCATTTCCCTCTGTCTTCCATGATTTCTCTCACCAGGGTGGGAAGTTCCCCCACCCCGTTGGTCTTGGATACTAGGGCTAGGAAAGTTTCTAGTCCAAAAATGTTTAGATTTGAAAAATGGTGGTTATCCCAACCATGGGTTCTCCCAGCTGGTTCATGATGTATGGTTGGCCAATTGTAAGTGCATCTAGTGCCACCCCTAGTTGGTTTTGGAGTATTAACGACAAACCTAGTTGAGGGACTAATGTGTTTGTGAGAATTGCAGGATAACACAGGTAGAAGTCCCTCATTGATTCGGTTTTACTACCAGAGATGACCCCTAAAAATGTATGAAGACATTGAAGTCAAAAGTGGTATATGAAGATATTCACATTGAAGACTATGACAAGAGAAGACACTATATGAAGCCTATGGAGCTTGAAGACTTAGATCTTTCGTAGTTCTTTTTCTTTTGTGTTGAGTCATAGTAACCACTGTACTGTTAAGTGGGGTCCAAGAGAACCAGTCAGAATGACTAAAGTGATGCCTAAACCAAAAACCTATGTCTTCGAGTGAAGACTATGAGAGCGAATCTTGTCAAAAGTCGGACAAGTCAGCTTTGCTTGTAGCCCAAGTAAAGTTGCTGTGTGAGTTTGAAATCTGACCGTTGGAACACGTGTCAGTTCCTTAGTGACCCAGGGTCATTTCGGACAAATAAGGTCGGGTTGCCAAGTGGCTATAAATAGCCCACCCCTACAACCATACATGGTTGGCTGCTCAGATTGAGAGTACGGCTTTTGTCGTTTGAGAGCAACCCACCTCGAAGCCTTTGAGAGAGAATTCCTTGCGAGGATAAAGCCCTAACCACCAGAGCCAGAGAGAATTGGGCATCACTTAAGTCTTCTTGTCTGTGTGATCTGAAGACTTATTACACTTGAGGACTGTGCATCCTCCAGCCGGTTAGGCGTCGCGTTCTGAGCATCCAAGAGACATTGTGGATTGCCCGTGAACGAAGTCTGTGAAGGTTTGGGAGTCTACCTTGAAGACTTACCAGAGTGATTGGGCGAGGTCTATGTGACCTTAGATCAAGGAGAATACGGTGAGGACTGGGTGTCCTGAGCTGCGTGTTCAGGACTGGGTGTCCGGGACTGTGTGTCCTAAGGTTTAAATACCTAGCCGCTCCAACCAGACGTACAGTTGTCACAGCAACTGGAACTGGTCCAACAAATCATTGTCTTCAACGAGTCACTGGTTTCATCTTCACTTCCCTTTACTTACTGTTACTCCTTGTGAAGTCATTGTATGTTTGCACTATCATTTGTCTTCACTGAGTGACTGCGTGTTCTGTTTGGCTTCACAATACCTTCCTACCTGATCCTTACTACCTAGCTGCTATTAGTCTTTGTGCTTTCACTTCATTGAATACTTGACTATGGTTTGCCTAGTGTAGTCTACCTTCCGTTGCATGGTAATAGGTTTAATTTTATCGTTTGTCTTCAAAACTTGTATGTTCTGAAGACTTTCATAAAAATCGCCTATTCACCCCCCCCCTCTCTAGTCGATATAACACACTTTCAATTGGTATCAGAGCAAGGTGCTCCCTTGTTCTGTGTGATTTGGTTTAACCACCTGGAGTTTTAGCTATGTCGACTGTAGGGATAATTAAAGTCTCCGCTGCGTGCCCCGTCTTCGATGGAACTGAATATCCCTACTGGAAGAATAAGATGCGCATGCATCTTGAAGCCATTGACGTCGACCTATGGTATGTCGTCGAGAACGGCGTTCCCAAGGCTGGAGAAGGTGTCACTGCTGCTGATGTCAAGAAATTCGTTCAACTAGACTCTACTGCCAAGAATATCATCTGTGGTCATCTGACCAAAGGACAGTATGGTCGTGTGAGTGCTTTGAAGACATCCAAGCTGGTCTGGGACTGGCTCTCCAAGGTCAATGAAGGCATCTCAACCCAGAGAGATCAGAGAATCAGTGTCCTTCGCAACCTCTTCAACCGCTTCAAGCGAAATGACAATGAGAATGTCTAGCACACATTTGACCGACTCGCTGATATCACAAATGAGCTTCAAGCCCTCGGCGCCACTGAGATTACCAAACAAGAAGTCGTCAAGACGCTGCTGAGATCACTTGATAGTTCGTTTGACATCCTGGCCCTGATGATTCAAGAATGTCCTAATTTCAAGACACTCGATCCGTCTGACATACTTGAGAGGCTCAACACACATGAGTTTCAGCTTTCGGAGAAAAGAGATATCTACGGTCCAAACTATGGGTGAACTCGTGCCTTGAAGGCAAAAGCTGTCTCCTCATCTGAAGAAGAATCTGACAGCAGTTCTGATGATCCTGAAGACATTGGAAGGGAACTTGCTATTCTTGTCAAGAAGTTCCAAAAATTCACCAAGAAGAAAGGCTTCAGAAAGTCTTCCCGATCAAGTTCAAGGAATGATGAAGCTCCTGCTCATGACTACAAGAGGAAAACATGTCACAAGTGCAAGAAACTTGGCCACTTCATCTCTGAGTGTCCACAGTGGGACAATGAGAACAAAAAGAAGAAGAAGAAGAGCAAGGAATATGACTCTGACGACAAGAAGAAGAAGAAGAAATACTCAAAGTCTTCTTCCAAGTCTTCCTCAAAGTCTTCATCACACAAGAAGAGCTCATCTGGCAAGGCACGTGCGTTTGTTGGCAAGGAAATGGATTCAGAGGAGGAGTCTACTTCTGAGGATGCGGAGGTGGAGTCTGAGGAGGAATCTGACTCAGGCGTCGCAAGTCTGGCTACAGCATACGTTGCCAAGTCCATCTTCAACACTGAAGACAATGACTTCATCACCGACACCGATGCAAATGACAAGGACTACTCCGCTTCTACCTACTGCTTCATGGCACGCGGTGCCAAGGTAAACACACGCACCACTCACTATCAAACATCTAGTGACGATGACTCTGATTGTGGTTCAAAACCTAGCTACAAAACACTTGCTAAAATTGCAACTGAACAACAGAAAGCCATGGAACATATTCAAAAACTGTTAGACAGAAGCGATGATCTGTTAGGTGCTGAAATGACTCGATCTAAATCCTTAATTGAAGACATAAAAAATCTTCACGTTAAGTATCAGGAACTTGAAATTCGTCATGAAACTCTCTCAACAACTCATGAAAAGCTTTCCTATGATTATCTTCAAATGAAGCAAGATCTTGAGAAACTGAGAGCGGTTCATGAAGATCTTCAAACGGAAAACGAGTCACTTCGCGCCAAACAGATCAGTCCCGCTCAGGAAGGATTTGAACCACCATGTCTTAAATGCATTGAGCGTGATAATGCTACTTCTGTTGCTGAATGTTCTACTGCTACTGTTGTTGCAATATCTTCAACTGTTGATGTGGTAACTAACCCCTCTGCTGAGGATACCACCGCTATTGCTGATGAGAATGCTAGGTTGAAGACATTGCTTGAAACAGGGATGTACAAAAGTCTTCAAGGGCATCAGACACTATGTGATGTCCTCAAAAAGCAGATTCTGAACCGAAACCCTAGGAAAGAGGGTGTTGGGTTCGTAAGGAAAATGAATGCAGATGGATCTTACTGGAAACCTGAGCAGTACCCCAAAACTATGTGGGTTGCTGCAAAGGAACCTTCAGCAGATCCATCCAATCTATCTGGCTTCACTTGTGCTAACCCCATTATCATTGATGAATCCTTTGATGCAAACTATATACTGTTTAAGAATCAGAATGGTGAAGTGTTTGCTAGGTACATTGGTACTAACTACAGGAATGGACCGCCTATGAAGAAGATCTGGGTTCCGAAAAGGTGTCTAGAGAGTCTTCCTGTGGATGTCATGACACCTCACGTGAAGAAAACAAACCTCAGACCAAAGGCTTCATACGGTCCAAAGGCTTCATACAGATAGAGGACTCACCCGAGTCGCACTAACGCAAACGTTTTGCAGGGAAACCACACTCAGGCATATGAATATGAGAGCGGTTCATCAAACCGCCATGTTCATAAGACCAAGAACTATTCTACTTATTCTTATGAGTACTATTGTCCGCCTGCAAGACTGTTTGCTAGGGCTTAAAAGCCAAAATTCTCAGATGCTGCACTTAGACTTATTGCTTCTAAGCCACCCTTGAAGATGTGGGTGGCTAAGAAATCTTAACTCTCTTTTGTAGGGAAAGGTCTCCAGCAGAAAACCAAAATCGTCTGATGCTATTGCTGGGGACCTTAAACATCTTGTAGGGCGCAAGATCAAATGCCCGAATGGTCTTACTATGTACTTCGTTCCTGAATCGCTTGCTACTCTCCCTATTAGTGCTAACTTGGATCTAAGCTTTCATAACCCACTGGTTCGTCAAATGTTTTTGTTGGAAATATGCCCTAGAGGCAATAATAAAAGCATTATTATTATATTTCCTTGTTCATGATAATTGTCTTTATTCATGCTTTAATTGTGTTATCCGGAAATCGTAATACATGTGTGAATAACAGACACCAACATGTCCCTAGTAAGCCTCTAGTTGACTAGCTCGTTGATCAACAGATAGTCATGGTTTCCTGACTATGGACATTGGATGTCATTGATAACGAGATCACATCATTAGGAGAATGATGTGATGGACAAGACCCAATCCTAAACATAGCATAAGATCGTATAGTTCGTTTCCTAGAGTTTTTCCAATATCAAGTATCCTTTCCTTAGACCATGAGATCATGTAACTCCCGGATACCGTAAGAGTTCTTTGGGTGTACCAAACGTCACAACGTAACTGGGTGACTATAAAGGTATACTACGGGTATCTCGGAAAGTGTCTGTTGGGTTGACACAGATCGAGACTGGGATTTGTCACTCCGTATGACGGAGAGGTATCACTGGGCCCACTCGGTAATGCATCATCATAATGAGCTCAAAGTGACCAAGTGTCTGGTCACGGGATCATGCATTACGGTATGAGTAAAGTGACTTGCCGGTAACGAGATTGAACGAGGTATTGGGATACCGACGATCGAATCTCGGGCAAGTAACATACCGATTGACAAAGGGAATTGAATACGGGGTTGCTTGAATCCTCGACATCGTGGTTCATCCGATGAGATCATCGTGGAGTATGTGGGAGCCAACACGGGTATCCAGATCCCGCTGTTGGTTATTGACCGGAGAGTCGTCTCGGTCATGTCTACATGTCTCCCGAACCCGTAGGGTCTACACACTTAAGGTTCGGTGACGCTAGGGTTGTAGGGATATGTATATGCAGTAACCCGAATGTTGTTCGGAGTCCCGGATGTCACGAGGAGTTCCGGAATGGTCCGGAGGTAAAGAATTATATATAGGAAGTGCTGTTTCGGCCATCGGGACAAGTTTCGGGGTTATCGGTATTATACCGGGACCACCGAAAGGGTCCCGGGGGTCCACCGGGTGGGGCCACCTGCCCCGGGGGGCCACATGGGCTGTAGGGGGTGCGGCTTGGCCTACATGGGCCAAGGGCACCAGCCCCAAGGGGCCCATGCGCCTAGGGTTTCCAAAGGGGAGGAGTCCTACTAGTGGAAGGCACCCCCTAGGTGCCTTGGGGGGGAGGGAAACCTCCCTTGGCCGCCGCCCCCCTAGGAGATTGGATCTCCTAGGGCCGGCGCCCCCCCTAGGCCCTCCTATATATAGTGGGGGAAGGAGGGGTTTTGAGACACGCCTTTGGTTGCCTCCTTCTCCCTCTCCAACACCTCCTCCTCCTCCATAGTGCTTGGCGAAGCCCTGACGGAGTACTGCAGCTCCACCATCACCACGCCGTCGTGCTGCTGCTAGAGCCATCTACCTCAACCTCTTCTTCCCTCTTGCTGGATCAAGAAGAAGGAGACGTTACGCCGACCGTACGTGTGTTGAACGCGGAGGTGCCGTCCGTTCGGCGCTAGGATCTCCGGTGATTTGGATCATGTCGTGTTCGACTACCTCATCCCCGTTCTTTGAACGCTTCCGCTTGCGATCTACAAAGGTATGTAGATGCATCCAATCACTCATTACTAGATGAACTCATAGATGGATCTTGGTGAAACCGTAGGAAAATTTTTGTTTTCTGCAATATTCCCCAACAGTGGCATCATGAGCTAGGTCTATGCGTAGTTCTTCTTGCGCGAGTAGAACACAATTTGTTGTGGGCATAGATGTTGTCAACCTTCTTGCCGCTACTAGTATTATCTAGCTTCAACGGTATTGTGGGATGAAGCGGCCCGGACCAACCTTACACGTATGCTTACGTGAGACCGGTTCCACCGACTAACATGCACTAGTTGCATAAGGTGGCTGGCGGGTGTCTGTCTCTCCTACTTTAGTTGGAGCGGATTCAATGAAAAGGGTCCTTATGAAGGGTAAATAGAAGTTGACAAATCACGTTGTGGCTTTCACGTAGGTAAGAAAAAGTTCTTGCTAGAACCCTATTTGAGCCACGTAAAACTTGCAACAACAATTAGAGGACGTCTAACTTGTTTTTGCAGCAAGTGCTTTGTGATATGATATGGCCAAAGTTGTGATGAATGATGAATGATCTATATGTGATGTATGAGATGTTCATGCTATTGTAATAGGAATCACGACTTGCATGTCGATGAGTATGACAACCGGCAGGAGCCATAGGAGTTGTCTTTATTTTTATATGACCTGCGTGTCATTGAGAAACGCCATGTAAATTACTTTACTTCATTGCTAAACGCGTTAGCCATAGTAGTAGAAGTAATAGTTGGCGAGCAACTTCATGGAGACATGATGATGGAGATCATGATGATGGAGATCATGGTGTCATGCCGGTGACAAGATAATCATGGAGCCCCAAGATGGAGATCAATGGAGCTATGTGATATTGGCCATATCAAATCACTATTATTATTTGATTGCATGTGATGTTTATCATGTTTTGCATCTTGTTTACTTAGAACGACGCTAGTAAATAAGATGATCCCTCATAATAATTTCAAGAAAGTGTTCCCCCTAACTGTGCACCGTTGCGATAGTTCGTTGTTTCAATGCACCACGTGATGATCGGGTGTTTGATCCAAACGTTCACATACAACGGGTGTAAGACAGATTTACACATGCAAACACTTAGGTTGACTTGACGAGCCTAGCATGTGTATAGACATGGCCTCGGAATACAGAAGACCGAAAGGTCGAGCATGAGTCGTATAGAAGATACGATCAACATGAAGATGTTCACCGACGTTGACTAGTCCGTCTCACGTGATGATCGGACACGGCCTAGTTGACTCGGATCATGTTATACTTAGATGACTAGAAGAGGGATGTCTATCTAAGTGGGAGTTCATTGAATAATTTGATTAGATGAACTTAATTATCATGAACTTAGTCTAAAATCTTTACAATATGTCTTGTAGATCAAATGGCCAACGTAGTCCTCAACTTCAACGCGTTCCTAGAGAAAACCAAGCTGAAAGACGATGGTAGCAACTATACGGACTGGGTCCGGAACCTGAGGATCATCCTCATAGCTGCCAAGAAAGATTATGTCCTACAAGCACCGCTAGGTGAACGGCCTGTCCCACAGAACCAGGACATTATGAACGCTTGGCAGACACGTGCTGATGACTACTCCCTCGTTCAGTGCGGCATGCTTTACAGCTTAGAGCCGGGGCTCCAAAAGCGTTTTGAGAGACATGGAGCATATGAGATGTTCGAAGAGCTGAAAATGGTTTTTCAAGCTCATGCCCGGATCGAGAGATATGAAGTCTCCGGTAAGTTCTTCAGCTGTAAGATGGAGGAAAATAGTTCTGTCAGTGAGCACATACTCACTGTGTCTGGGTTACATAACCGCTTGACTCAGCTGGGAGTTAATCTCCCGGATGATGCGGTCATTGACAGAATCCTCCAGTCGCTTCCACCAAGCTACAAGAGCTTTGTGATGAACTTCAATATGCAGGGGATGGAAAAGACCATTCCTGAGGTATTTGCAATGCTGAAATCAGCAGAGGTAGAAGTCAAGAAGGAACATCAAGTGTTGATGGTCAATAAAACCACTAAGTTCAAGAAGGGCAAGGGTAAAAAGAACTTCAAGAAGGACGGCAAGGGAGTTGCCGCGCCCAGCAAGCAAGCTGCTGGGAAGAAGCCAAAGAATGGACCCAAGCCCGAGACTGAGTGCTTTTATTGCAAGGGAAGTGGTCACTGGAAGCGAAACTGCCCCAAATACTTAGCGGACAAGAAGGCCGGCAAAACAAAAGGTATATATGATATACATGTAATTGATGTGTACCTTACTAGCACCCGTAGTAGCTCCTGGGTATTTGATACCGGTGCAGTTGCTCACATTTGTAACTCAAAGCAGGGGCTGCGGAATAAGCAGAGACTGGCAAAGGATGAGGTGACGATGCGCGTCGGGAATGGTTCCAAGGTCAATGTGATCGCCGTCGGCACGCTACCTCTATATTTGCCTTCAGGATTAGTTTTAAACCTTAATAATTGTTATTTAGTGCTAGCTTTGAGCATGAACATTGTATCGGGATCTTGTTTAATTCGAGATGGCTACTCATTTAAATCCGAGAATAATGGTTGTTCTATTTATATGAGAGATATGTTTTATGGTCATGCTCCTATGGTGAATGGTTTATTCTTAATGAATCTCGAGCGTAATGCTACACATATTCATAGTGTGAGTACCAAAAGATGTAAAGTTGATAATGATAGTCCCACATACTTGTGGCACTGCCGCCTTGGTCACATAGGTGTCAAATGCATGAAGAAGCTCCATGCAGATGGACTTTTAGAGTCTCTTGATTACGAATCATTTGACACGTGCGAACCATGCCTCATGGGTAAGATGACCAAGACTCCGTTCTCAGGAACAATGGAGCGAGCAACCAACTTATTGGAAATCATACATACTGATGTGTGCGGTCCAATGAGTGTTGAGGCTCGCGGTGGCTATCGTTATGTTCTCACCCTCACTGATGATTTGAGTAGATATGGATATATCTACTTAATGAAACACAAGTCTGAGACCTTTGAAAAGTTCAAGGAATTTCAGAGTGAGGTTGAGAATCAACGTGACAGGAAAATCAAGTTTCTACGATCAGATCGTGGAGGAGAATACTTGAGTCACGAATTTGGCACACACTTAAGAAAATGTGGAATAGTTTCACAACTCACGCTGCCTGGAACACCTTAGCGTAATGGTGTGTCCGAATGTCGTAATCGCACTCTATTAGATATGGTGCGATCTATGATGTCTCTTACCGATTTACCGCTGTCTTTTTGGGGCTATGCTTTAGAGACTGCCGCATTCACTTTAAATAGGGCTCCGTCGAAATCCATTGAGATGACACCATTTGAATTATGGTTTGGGAAGAAACCTAAGCTGTCGTTTCTAAAAGTTTGGGGATGCGATGCTTATGTCAAGAAACTTCAACCTGAAAAGCTCGAACCCAAGTCGGAAAAATGCGTCTTCATAGGATACCCTAAAGAAACTGTTGGGTATACCTTCTACCTCAGATCCGAAGGCAAGATCTTTGTTGCCAAGAATGGATCCTTTCTAGAGAAGGAGTTTCTCTCGAAAGAAGTAAGTGGGAGGAAAGTAGAACTTGATGAAGTATTACCTCTTGAACCGGAAAATGGCGCAACTCAAGAAAATGTTCCTGAGGTGCCTGCACCGACTAGAGAGGAAGTTAATGATAATGATCAAGATACTTCTGATCAAGCTCCTACTGAAATTCGAAGGTCCACAAGGACACGTTCCGCACCAGAGTGGTACAGCAACCCTGTCTTGGAAATCATGTTGTTAGACAACGGTGAACCTTCGAACTATGAAGAAGTGATGGCGGGCCCGGATTCCGACAAATGGCTAAAAGCCATGAAATCCGAGATAGGATCCATGTATGAAAACTAAGTATGGACTTTGACTGACTTGCCCGTTGAACGGCGAGCCATAGAAAATAAATGGATCTTTAAGAAGAAGGCAGACGCGGATGGTAATGTGACCATCTATAAAGCTCTACTTGTCGCTAAGGGTTATCAACAAGTTCAAGGGGTTGACTACGATGAGACTTTCTCACCGGTAGCGAAGCTAAAGTCCGTCCGAATCATGTTAGCAATTGCCGTGTTCTATGATTATGAGATATGGCAAATGGACGTCAAAACGGCATTCCTTAATGGTTTCCTTAAGGAAGAATTGTATATGATGCAGCCGGAAGGTTTTGTCGATCCTAAGAATGCTGACAAGGTGTGCAAGCTCCAACGCTCGATTTATGGGCTGGTGCAAGCATCTCGGAGTTGGAACATTCGCTTTGATGAGATGATCAAAGCGTTTGGGTTTACGCAGACTTATGGAGAAGCCTGCGTTTACAAGAAAGTGAGTGGGAGCTCTGTAGCATTTCTCATATTATATGTAGATGACATACTTTTGATGGGAAATGATATAGAACTCTTGGACAGCATCAAGGCCTACTTGAATAAGAGTTTTTCAATGAAGGACCTTGGAGAAGCTACTTATATATTAGGCATCAAAATCTATAGAGATAGATCGAGACACCTCATAGGTCTTTCACAAAGCACATACCTTGAAAAGATATTGAAGAAGTTCAATATGGACAAGTCTAAGAAGGGGTTCTTACCTGTGTTACAAGGTATAAAATTGAGCTCAGCTCAATGTCCGACCACGGCAGAAGATATAGAAGAGATGAGTGTCATCCCCTATGCCTCAGCCATAGGTTCTATTATGTATGCCATGCTGTGTACCAGACCTGATGTAAACCTTGTCGTAAGTTTGGTAGGAAGGTACCAAAGTAATCCCGGCAAGGAACACTGGACAGCGGTCAAGAATATCCTGAAGTACCTGAAAAGGACTAAGGAAATGTTTCTCCTTTATGGAGGTGATGAAGAGCTCGTCGTAAAGGGTTACATCGACGCTAGCTTTGACACAGATCTGGATGACTCTAAGTCACAAACCGGATACGTGTATATTTTGAATGGTGGGGCAGTAAGCTGGTGCAGTTGCAAGCAGAGCGTCATGGCGGGATCTACATGTGAAGCGGAGTACATGGCAGCCTCGGAGGCAGCACATGAAGCAATATGGGTGAAGGAGTTCATCACCGACCTAGGAGTCATACCCAATGCGTCGGGGCCAATCAAACTCTTCTGTGACAACACTGGAGCTATTGCACTTGCCAAGGAGCCCAGGTTTCACAAGAAGACAAGGCACATCAAGCGTCGCTTCAACTCCATTCGTGAAAATGTTCAAGATGGAGACATAGATATTTGTAAAGTACATACGGACCTGAATGTAGCAGATCCGTTGACTAAACCTCTCCCTAGGGCAAAACATGATCAGCACCAGAATTCCATGGGTGTTCGATTCATCACAATGTAACTAGATTATTGACTCTAGTGCAAGTGGGAGACTGTTGGAAATATGCCCTAGAGGCAATATTAAAAGCATTATTATTATATTTCCTTGTTCATGATAATTGTCTTTATTCATGCTTTAATTGTGTTATTCGGAAATCGTAATGCATGTGTGAATAACAGACACCAACATGTCCCTAGTAAGCCTCTAGTTGACTAGCTCGTTGATCAACAGATAGTCATGGTTTCCTGACTATGGACATTGGATGTCATTGATAACGAGATCACATCATTAGGAGAATGATGTGATGGACAAGACCCAATCCTAAACATAGCATAAGATCGTATAGTTCGTTTGCTAGAGTTTTTCCAATGTCAAGTATCCTTTCCTTAGACCATGAGATCGTGTAACTCCCGGATACCGTAAGAGTGCTTTAGGTGTACCAAATGTCACAACGTAACTAGGTGACTATAAAGGTATACTACGGGTATCTCCGAAAGTGTCTGTTGGGTTGACACGGATCGAGACTGGGATTTTTCACTCCGTATGACGGAGAGGTATCACTGGGCCCACTCAGTAATGCATCATCATAATGAGCTCAAAGTGACCAAGTGTCTGGTCACGGGATCATGCATTACGGTACGAGTAAAGTGACTTGCCGATAACGAGATTGAACGAGGTATTGGGATACCGACGATCGAATCTCGGGCAAGTAACATACCGATTGACAAAGGGAATTGAATACGGGGTTGCTTGAATCCTCGACATCGTGGTTCATCCGATGAGATCATCGTGGAGTATGTGGGAGCCAACACGGGTATCCAGATCCCGCTGTTGGTTATTGACCGGAGAGTCGTCTCGGTCATGTCTACATGTCTCCCGAACCCGTAGGGTCTACACACTTAAGGTTCGGTGACGCTAGGGTTGTAGGGATATGTATATGCAGTAAACCGAATGTTGTTCGGAGTCCTGGATGAGATCCCGGACGTCACGAGGAGTTCCGGAATGGTCCGGAGGTAAAGAATTATATATAGGAAGTGCTGTTTCGGCCATCGGGACAAGTTTCGGGGTTATCGGTATTGTACCGGGACCACCGGAAGGGTCCCGGGGGTCCACCGGGTGGGGCCACCTGCCCCGAGGGGGGCACATGGGCTGTAGGGGGTGCGCCTTGGCCTACATGGGCCAAGGGCACCAGCCCCAAGGGGCCCATGCGCCTAGGGTTTCCAAAGGGGAGGAGTCCTACTAGTGGAAGGCACCCCCTAGGTGCCTTGGGGGGGAGGGAAACCTCCCTTGGCCGCCGCCCCCCTAGGAGATTGGATCTCCTAGGGCCGGCGCCCCCCCCCCCTAGGCCCTCCTATATATAGTGGGGGAAGGAGGGGTTTTGAGACACGCCTTTGGTTGCCTCCTTCTCCCTCTCCAACACCTCCTCCTCCTCCATAGTGCTTGGCAAAGCCCTGACGGAGTACTGCAGCTCCACCATCACCACGCCGTCGTGCTGCTACTGGAGCCATCTTCCTCAACCTCTTCTTCCCTCTTGCTGGATCAAGAAGAAGGAGACGTTACGCTGACCGTACATGTGTTGAACGCGGAGGTGCCGTCCGTTCGGCGCTAGGATCTCTGGTGATTTGGATCACGTCGTGTTCGACTACCTCATCCCCGTTCTTTGAACGCTTCCGCTTGCGATCTACAAAGGTATGTAGATGCATCCAATCACCCGTTGCTAGATGAACTCATAGATGGATCTTGGTGAAACCGTAGGAAAAATTTTGTTTTCTGCAACATTCCCCAACAGTTTTTGCTTCACAATGCTCTTGGTGAAGCCTATCCCCCTAACTGCACTGTAGGGTACGACACCAGCGTCTTCAGAATGGATTATTGACAGTGGGTGTACAAATCACATGACTGGAAAAAGAAGTCTTCTTATGGACTCAACCTTACGTCCATCCGACAAGAGCCACATCACATTTGCTAACACTGGTAAAAGTAAGGTATTGGGTCTAGGTAGAGTTGCAATCTCAAGGGATCAACACATGGATAAAGTCATGCTTGTTGAATCCCTTAGCTTCAACTTAATGTCTGTCTCAATGCTTTGCGATTTGAACATGATCGTAATATTTGGAAAATATCGTTGCCTTGTACTAATGGAATCTGACAAATCTCTAGTGTTTGAAGGGTATCGAAAAGATGATTTGTACGTGGTAGATTTCTCAGCAGGACCACAGCTTGCAGTATGTCTTCTAGCAAAGGCTTCAGAATGCTGGCTCTGGCATCGGAGGCTTGGGCATGCTGGCATGAGGAACCTCCACACCCTTGCGAAGAAGAAGCATGTCATAGGCATCGAGGGCGTCAAGTTCAAGAAAGACCACTTATGTGGTGCCTGTGAAGCAGGGAAGATGAAGAGGGCCAAACATCCCTCGAAGACAATCATGACCACTACTCGACCCTTCAAACTACTTCACATGGATCTTTTCAGTCACACTCATTACTCAACTCTTACTACTACTGCTTGCCTCTATGGCTTCGTTATTGTTGATGATTATTCTAGATATACTTGGGTGCACATAATCCTTTACAAGACTGAAGTGCAGGATGTCTTCAGACGCTTCGCCAATCGAGCTATGAACAATTATGGCGCTAAGATAAAGCACATCAGAAGTGACAATGGCACTGAATTCAAGAACACTGGCCTTGATACATATCTTGATACCTTGGGCATCACACATGAATTCTCAGCCCCATACACGCCACAGCAGAATGGCGTCGTCGAACGCAAGAACAGAACACTAATTGAGATGGCCAGAATGATGCTAGATGAATACAAGACCCCAAGAAAATTCTGGCCCGAAGCCATTGATACTGCATGCCATACAATCAATCGTGTTTATCTTCACAAGCTATTGAACAAGACATCTTATGAGCTCCTTACTGGCAAGAAGCCAAATGTCAGTTACTTCAGAGTATTTGGCGCAAGGTGCTAGATCAAGGACCCACATCACACCTGAAAGTTTGCACCAAAAGCACATGAGGGTTTTATGCTTGGATATGGAAAGGATTCACACTCCTACAGAGTCTTCAATCTCTTTCATTACAAAGTGGTTGAAACAGTGGATGTGCGGTTCGATGAGACCAACGGTTCACAAAGAGAGCAACTGCCAAATGTGCTAGATGAATTTCCATCCAGTGAATCAATCAAGCTAATGGGAACTGGAGAAATTATACCTTCTGAAGCCCATCCTGAAGAAGAACTTATCATCTCAGCACCTGATCAACATGAAGACAATGCTCAGCCTAAAGACATTCCTTCTAACAACAACAATGAACAGCAAGAGCAAAGTCTTCGCCCTGTACATCCTCGCGTTGCCAATGAAGTGCAGATTGAAAGAATAACTGATAGCATCAATGCACCTGGTCCACTCACTCATTCAAGGGCAACTCAGCTAGCAAATTTCTGTGGGCACTTCGCATTCGTCTCAATAACAGAACCCAAGAAAGTTGAAGAAGCCTTCATGGAACCTAAATGGATTCAAGCTATGCAAGAAGAGCTTCAACAGTTTGAGCTGAATAATGTATGGGAACTGGTTAAGCATCCTGATCCACGGAAGCACAATATAATAGGCACCAAATGGATATACCACAACAAGCAAGATGAGCATGGTCAAGTTGTCAGAAACAAAGCTCGTCTCGTTGCTCAAGGATATACTCAAGTGGAAGGCATTGACTTCGATGAAACATTTGCTCCTGTGGCTAGACTTGAAGCCATACGCATACTGCTAGCCTATGCAAATCATCATAACATACTTCTATATCAAATGGATGTGAAGAGTGCCTTTCTCAATGGCAAGATTGAAGAAGAAGTGTATGTTGCACAACCGCCTGGCTTTGAAGATCCAAAACATCCTGACATGGTATACAAGCTCAACAAGGCACTGTATGGCCTCAAACAAGCCCCTCGGGCCTGGTATGACACACTCAAATACTTTCTGAAGAGCAAAGGCTTCATACCTGGTTCCCTAGACCCCACTCTTTTCACGAAGACATATGATGGTGAACTGTTTGTGTGCCAAATATATGTGGATGACATTATCTTCGGCTGCACCAATCAGAAGTACAGTGAAGAGTTTGGATATATGATGCAAGAGCAATATCAGATGTCTATGATGGGAGAGCTAAAGTTCTTCCTCGGTCTTCAAATACGACAACAATGCAATGGCATCTTCATATCTCAAGAGAAGTATCTCAAAGATTGCCTGAAGAAGTTCGGTATGCAAGACTGCAAAGGCTTCACAACACCAATGCCAGCCAAACATCATCTGGGTCCTGACGACAATGGTAAAGAGTTCGATCAAAAGGTATACCGCTCCATGATTGGTTCTTTACTTTATCTATGTGCATCTAGGCCAGATATTATGCTTAGTGTTTGCATGTGTGCTCGATTTCAAGCGGCACCAAAGGAGTCGCATCACTTAGCTGTGAAGCGAATTCTTCGATATTTGGCTCACACCCCAACTCTAGGATTATGATATCCAAAGGGTTCAGAGTTTGATCTGGTTGGATTTTTGGATGCTGATTATGCTGGTGACAAAGTCGATCGCAAGTCTACATCAGGCACATGTCACTTTCTGGGACGATCACTTGTATGTTGGTCTTCAAAGAAGCAGAACTGTGTATCTCTCTCCACTGCTAAATCTGAATACATTGTTGTTGGATCTTGTTGCGCTCAGCTTCTGTGGATGAAGCAAACACTCAAGGACTATGGCATTCATCTGAAGCAAGTGCCACTTTACTGCGACAACAAAAGCGCCATCAAGATTGCCACTTCGGCACTCGAAGACAAAGCACATTGAAATTCGTCATCACTTTCTCAGAGATCATGTTGTGAAGGAAGACATTGATATCATACATGTCAACACTGAAGAGCAATTGGCAGATATCTTCACCAAGCCCTTGGATGAGAAGAGGTTTTGCAAGTTACGGTGTGAGCTAAATATCCTGGAATCCTCAAATGTCCTGTGATCAGGCACACATCCTAACCCTTATGCATATTGATGACTTAGATGTGCAACACACGAAGTAAAGTATATCTTCAATCAATGAAGACATACATTCTAAGTGTGAATACATTAATGTGGAATTTGACTTCGGAGCGCCACGATAATTGTGCGCCATGTCTGGGTCTAATACTTCCTATACGGTGGGTAACGCCACCACCAAACGTTCTATTTTGAAGTGTTTCACTCATGGCGTTACCTTGCAATGTCTTCACATTTGGTTTGGCTTCGATCTCAACATATTTTCATGATTATCTTCACTATGTTGATTATAGATATATATATATACACTAGTGTTCTGTCCTCTACAGCATTCACTTATAGCTATGTCTTCGTGTTGAATCTTTTGAACTAAGTGAATGTGATCGGACCCTAACCTCTCTATGCTTTCTATCTCAAACTCTATCTCTCCAAGTCATATGCATTCTATTGAAACTGACGAATGTTTCTCTGCGTTCTTGTCAGCAGAAGATACAGAGACAACCATTAAGTCCGTTTTCAATGCTCATTCCTCCACATGAAATCCGGAGAAGTAGGAACGACCACCCGACAATCCAGGCGTGCGTGGGACGTGGAACAAACCCCAAAATTCCGCATAATGGCCACGTGTTCCTCAGATGCGAATCGCTAGGGGCACCTGTGTAATAGCACAGTGTCGCCCCTGTACCTATAAATACACACTCACAGTGGTCATTATCTCTTCTTCCACCCTCGCACGAACCCTAGCGCCACCGCTAGCCCTCGACGACGCCGGCGACGAAGCACTTCGCTGCCGCAACCTCTCCGACGCCGTCTTCACGCCGACCGCGGACATCGTCCTCTCTGCCGTCGCCGTAGGTGTCCTCCGTCGCCAAGTTAGGGCACGGAAGATCGAGCTGCTCGGCCTCATCTTACACTCCGTCTAGCAGTTCTTAGTGTGGTAAATAAAACTTCCTCTTTTTACAGCACCATTGATCCTATGGATTTGTCACTTTCTACCACAAGCAGTTTCTGTTCACACAAGCTAGATCTCTCTCATACTGCATCTCATAACATGCCTAGTATATTCACTTGTGCTTCACAAAGTAGTTAGATTCCTCACTTGTACTGATCTGTGGATTCGTACAAATCTGGAACCAACTTCTTATCTATGAGTGAATGTCTTCGCACGATGAGGTCAATGTCTTCTAAACTGATTTATCTTCAAAATCTTCTGAGAATGCATATGACCTCTTCCCCTTCCCTTGCACCTTAATGCTGTCACAGGTACATGTCCGTGGGAGAATCATTTGGTTCTCATAGTCTGCATTCATTTGCAGAATTCTTACAGCATCACATAAATTCTCCCGAAGCCAGTTCCTGTTGGTCCAGCAAGCGGAACCCTTTGAAGCCTTTGAACGTCTTGAAGCCTTTCAAGTTAAAGTTTATGGCTCCAGAGAAAGCAGCAAGGAAGGGTGGCAGAAAGCGTCATGGTGAGACCTCCAGAGATCTGCCAGATGAACTCTCAGAAATGTACAAGACAGATTCTGAAGAGGATTACAGTCAGCGCAAGACCCGAATCCAATGGATTCGAAGATATTGGGCGGAACAATGGTTCAAATACAGATTTGTGACCCAGGAGTATGCTGAGAAAAACACCATCAAGATACCGTGGGGAGACATCCTATTCAAGAATCTTCTACCCAGGTTTAGAGATGAAGCCATCGCTCAAGGCTTCTATCCATGCATGGTCCATGGACCACAGCCTGCTGATGCACACTCATCGTCACTGCTATGGTGTCATGACGACAATCTGTTCAAGCGCAACTTCCAGTTTTCTCAGAACTCAGCGAAGCAGAACAAGAAGACTTTTGGGTTAGACTTCAACCCTGGTCCCTCAGCACCAAGGGCAGATGGCACACGAGATGCTGAACCCAATGTCATCGGTCCTTTCGCCAACCTTGAAGGCCTCATCACCTACATCTTAGTTCAAGGGACTGCAGTGAATGAGCCTGCAGCTGACACTGAATCAGAAGAAGCTCCTGCAGCTCTGAAGACAAAGAAGCTGAAGAAGCCTAAAGCTTCAAAACCTGCCCCTTCACCAAAAGTCTCAAGGGCGAAGCCACTGGCAACTGCACCTCCTGAAGACAGTGTGCAGTCTGAAGACTTATCACGCGTCTCCAAGCCCCAGAAGGCCAAGATGCCTCTGCCTCACACTGGCCAAGAGCTAACAGCTGCTGCCATTCTGCGCAATGACGACATTGATCTATCAAGTGATGAAGATCTTGCAGATGACGCTCTTGAGCAACTCATCAAGAGCAAAGAAGAAGCAGAAATCTTCAATGATCTGCCACTCTTTGATGTCACCATCATCCACAACTTCATTGACGAGTGGTTTGACACGCCAAACATCAGCTTTGAAGATCTGCAGCTACCCATTGGCCTCAGTGTCGCCTTCCAAGGCGCCATTGCTTCAGAACTTGCTATTGCCCAGCGCATTGTTGAACTAAAGCAGAAGATTGACTATAAAAAGGCTCAGTTCAAGAAGCATATGGCCAAGCTCAGCGTGCAAGAAGTGAAGAACTTTAAGACAATGATGCACGAGCTCAAGGAAGCCTTTGTGAAGAAGCGTGCAGAAGCTTAGGGTTCACGTGAGCGCATGAAGACTCTGGCTGACAGATGTGTGCAAGCCTATAATGAGGCTGAGAAGTGCAAGGCACTTGGGCGTCCTGGCATTGACCCCAGGATGGCCGCAAAGAAGAAGAAGAAGAAGCCTGCTACGGCTGAACCTGATGCACCAAGGCAAGAAGCAGTTCCGATTGTCTTCCCAACTAGACTGACTGGCTCGAAGCCAAAAAGCCGGTCAACAGCTTCAGAGCTCAAGAAGACAAGGACTGCTGAGGCTGAAGCCAGGAAGAGGAAACACTCTGAAGCCTCTTCTACTGCCCCCTCCAAGAAGAAGAGGAAGAGCAAGAAAGCTCGGGCTGCTTCCACAGAGCCCTTGATAGTTGAACCCATTTCTATGGTCTATCTTGAAGCTGAACGACAACTGACAATTCATGAGCCTGCTTCCACAGAGGCTCATGAAGCTGAAGACATTCCAGCAGCTGATCCCATCGCTGCTGAAGACATTGGTCATCATGACAATGTAGTAGATGGTGCAGTCCTTCCTCAGTTTGAAAACACCGAACTCATCAGCATTGGTCATCCACTGACGCCAATTGCACAGGATGCTTCATGGGCGGATCGCCCACAAGAGGAAGACGACTATGAGGCCCAGCCCACACCAACTCCACAGGCGTCGTCTATGTTCCGCAGGCTTCGCAAAGGTCCAAGGCCTCAAGTCTCTGCTAAAGACATTCCGGCTGCATCAGCCGTAGAAGAAGGAGTCCCATGAGATCCCACTCCCCTGTACCACCAAGAAGCAGTTCTCCAGGAGAATGTGCTTGTGACCGACCCTCCAGCTAGTCAAGTGGAGGATGAAAATCGTGAGGCTGCCACAATCACCAATGAAGCTAATGTGGAGCCCTCCCTAACAAAGGCATCAGAAGACAGCGAAGCCACTGATCCCGCCACTTCTGTTCCTGAGTCTGCTGCCGGTCCTCAATTCGACTATCATGTTGAGCACAGGCCTCAGGTCCAGAAGCCAATCCCAAGACTGCCAAGGTTTCCAGGTCCTGCATCAGCACCTGACTCCTTCAACATCAATGGCTTCAGGGCAGACAACACATTCTTCAATAGCTCCAGGAACCCCTACTCAAGGAAAAGGATATCATTTGATCGGTTCTAGAGCTATCCTCAGCGAAGCTATTACTCTTGCATTCTTTACAACCAAGGTTGCATCTTCCCACACAAGCTCCTTGATGTTGAAGCTATAGCTGGTCTGCCCCGTCTGGAAGAAGCTTTAGATTGCTTCAAGGAAGTTGGACTGCTGCCGTTCATTACTGACGAATAGCATTGGAATGAAGAGCTGCTGCTTCAATTCTATGCCACACTTCACATCAGAGGGTACAGTAGAGATCCGAAGACTTGGGTCCTGGAGTGGATGACTGGCAACGTTCATCACGAAGCAAATGCATCTGACATCATTGAGCTCACTAGCTTGCCCACTCCTGGCGATCTCTTCGAGCAAGGCTGTCAGCTGCATACTGAAGCTATTGAGAGCATCTTTCAGCGGCCAGAACCTGATATGAGTCAGATGCTCGGCATGATGAAGCCATTGCCCCAAGATGCTGCTTATCCCACAGAGTTCTTCGTTGAAGACCTTGAGTATCTGCCAAGAACCATCTATCACATCATCAGGCGAACTCTCCGGCCTATCAAAGGGCACTCTCCAAATGCCAAGCTTCAGGGTGCAATGAAGACTTTGGTCTTCTATATACTTCATGGAAAATGCTTCAATGCACAGGACTTCTTCATACGCCAACTTGCTGCATCAGGCATTGATCTGTTTGGTTTGAAGTTCTACGCCCTTGGGTCATGCGGCTGATCAAGCTACACTCCGCCATCTCGTATCAGCCCTCAGCCCGCAACCATCGGATCTTCTTGCCTGACGTGGACATGTCTACTGAAGCCATATATTTTGAGTCTGCCAAGCAACCTCTAAGTCTTTAGAATGCAGAACATCAGAGTTTTACTCAGAACGTTGAAGGCGTTGAAGCAGTTTCTCGGGTGTATCCTTTGGCTGGCACTACATGTGCACCACACCCTGCTTCCACTGAAGCCACTGACAGTGCCACTGCTCCAAGACCCAAGAAGCGCACTCGTGTTCTCAATGACCGAGAGCTTCTTGTGGCTCTACATCAGAAACAAGATAGGCATCATGACTGGCTGAAGCGACAGATGAAAAGCCTCTTGGTGGAAGTTAATCGCGTTCGCAATCTTGCCACCAAGAATGATTTCGTTGCCCATGAAACCTGTCGCCGCACATGGAAAGGGCTCACGATGATGTGTTCTGAAGCTGATCTTCAAGAGGATGGCTTCACTCAGAGATTCAAGTTTGACTCCACACCTCCTCGAAGGGCTGTGCTGCTAGGAACTCCATCCCTTGAAGACTCTGAGTTCTCTTCCTCTGCTGCCACAGTGACTGCCAGAATTATTGAGGAAGAAGACGATGCTACTTCACCTCCACCTCCTTCGGCACCTCCAAGCTCTTCTGCACCGCCAAACAACACCAACAACCCTGCTACTTCACCTACTCCTCATGGGAACGAGTAGAGGCTCTATGTCTTCAAACCTTTTTGGTCATTACTGACAAAAGGGGGAGAAGCATATGAGATTGATAGTCTTCAAGCGGGTCCATATGGGTGGGTGCTTTATATTTTGCTTCGTGCTTACAACTCTCGTTTTTGCTACATTTGGTTCTTATGAGTTGTAACACTTAAACTAGATGGTCGTCTGCTACTTATTTGCCACCTAGTTTTGTGAAGATAAATTCCGCATGTGCGACGATAAATTCCGCACTTAGCTCATTCTGCAGACGTCCATTTTCCATTATGCATGTCATTATCTTCATATACTTTCACATACATAGTGGATTGTCATCATAAGTTGAAGTGGATCTCCACAAGTACAACCTGCCATGTGCATTTGCATTCCAAAAAGCAAATTAACTTATATGCACATCTTCAGGGGGAGCCCTTGCAACTTATGAAGACAACTCCTTATCCTTTACAATTTCACAGATTATATTCCCCGTTAAAAACTTCAACTAGTTTGTCATCAATAACCAAAAAGGGGGAGATTGTAAGTGCATCTAGTGCCACCCCTAGTTGGTTTTGGAGTATTGACGACAAACCTAGTTGAGGGACTAATGTGTTTGTGAGAATTGCAGGATAACACAGGTAGAAGTCCCTCATTGATTCGGTTTTACTACCAGAGATGACCCCTAAAAATGTATGAAGACATTGAAGTCAAAAGTGGTATATGAAGATATTCACATTAAAGACTATGACAAGAGAAGACACTATATGAAGCCTATGGAGCTCGAAGACTTAGATCTTTCGTAGTTCTTTTTCTTTTGTGTTGAGTCATAGGAACCACCGTACTGTTAAGTGGGGTCCAAGAGAACCAGTCAGAATGACTAAAGTGATGCCTAAACCAAAAACCTATGTCTTCGAGTGAAGACTATGAGAGCGAATCTTGTCAAAAGTCAGACAAGTCAGCTTTGCTTGTAGCCCAAGTAAAGTTGCTGTGTGAGTTTGAAATCTGACCGTTGGAACACGTGTCAGTTCCTTAGTGACCCAGGGTCATTTCGGACAAATCAGGTCAGGTTGCCAAGTGGCTATAAATAGCCCACCCCTACAACCATACATGGTTGGCTGCTCAGATTGAGAGTACGGCTTTTGTCGTTTGAGAGCAACCCACCTCGAAGCCTTTGAGAGAGAATTCCTTGCGAGGATAAAGCCCTAACCACCAGAGCCAGAGAGAATTGGGCATCACTTAAGTCTTCTTGTCTGTGTGATCTAAAGACTTATTACACTTGAGGATTGTGCATCCTCCAGCCGGTTAGGCGTCGCGTTCTGAGCATCCAAGAGACATTGTGGATTGCCGGTGAACGAAGTCTGTGAAGGTTTGGGAGTCTACCTTGAAGACTTACCAGAGTGATTGGGCGAGGTCTATGTGACCTTAGCTCAAGGAGAATACGGTGAGGACTGGGTGTCCTGAGCTGCGTGTTCAGGACTGGGTGTCCGGGACTGTGTGTCCTAAGGTTTAAATACCTAGCCGCTCCAACCAGACGTACAGTTGTCACAGCAACTGGAACTGGTCCAACAAATCATTGTCTTCAACGAGTCACTGGTTTCATCTTCACTTCCCTTTACTTACTGTTACTCCTTGTGAAGTCATTGTATGTTTGCACTATCATTTGTCTTCACTGAGTGACTGCGTGTTCTGTTTGGCTTCACAATACCTTCCTACCTGATCCTTACTACCTAGCTGCTATTAGTCTTTGTGCTTTCACTTCATTGAATACTTGACTATGGTTTGCCTAGTGTAGTCTACCTTCCGCTGCATGGTAATAGGTTTAATTTTATCGTTTGTCTTCAAAACTTCTATGTTCTGAAGACTTTCATAAAAATCGCCTATTCACCCCCCCCCTCTAGTCGATATAACGCACTTTCACCAATGGGGATCCTAGAGCCTCTATTGAAAATTGGATGTGCAAGACCAGGGTCCTTAGGAAAGTCATTAAGGGCTGGAGTATTAATATTGAGGCTGCTATGAAGAAAAAGAAAAATCCCTCCATATGGAATTTGATATCTTAGATGTGCTCTCTGAGAGTAACCCTCTTTCAGCTAGTGATTATGGGAGAATGAATCAGATTAAAACTGAACTAGAGGAAATATGGAAGAAGGAGGAAACTGCCTTATGGCAGAGATCCAGAGATAGGAAAATCCTGGAAGGTGATCGTAATAATGCCTATTTTATGGCCCTGGCTAATCATAGACACCGCAAAAACCATTTAACAGAATTGAATGGGCCTGATGGCCCTTTCACCTCCACTTCAGATATGTTATCTGTTGCTACTACCTTTTATAAGAGGTTATTTTCTTTTGAACCCAAACCTGACATTCATCTAGACTCAAATTTATGGGATGAATGTGAGATGATTAATGAAGAAGATAGAATTGTCCTCGAGAGACCCTTTTCTGAGGAGGAAATTAGAGATGCTATCATGAGTTCTTATGCAGGGGGGGCCCTTGGCCCGGATGGCCTCTCCTTTATTTTCTATCAAAAATTCTGGGATTTGATTAAAAATGACTTTATGTGGATGTTTAGAGATTTTGAAAATGGTAACCTTGATGTTTCAAGGTTGAATTTTGCTATTATCACCCTTATTCCTAAAGTTACTAATGTTAAAGATCTGAAGAACTTCAGACCTATTAGCCTTGGTAACTGCTTTGTTAAGATTTTTTCCAAGCTATGAATACTAGGGCCTCTCCCATTTGTGACAAGATTATTTCTCAGAACTAAACTACTTTCATAAAAGGGAGATTTATCCTGGAAAGTGTGGTTATGGCCCATGAAGTGATCCATGAAATTCGTAGAACAGGGGCTAGTGGGTTGGTCTTGAAGCTTGATTATGAGAAAGCCTATGATAAGGTGAATTGGGATTTCCTTGTGGAAATGCTCAGATCTAGAGGTTTTGGGAATAAATGGATTGGGTGGGTGTGTAGTTGCTTACACCAAGGAACTTTTTATGTTAGGATTAATGATACCAGTGGTCCTCATTTTGTTGGTGGAAAAGGTCTTAAACAAGGAGATCCTTCATCTCCTTTACTTTTTAATTTGGTAGCTGATGTATTTTCTAAGATGCTTAAGAAAGCTGCTAGTCATGATTTGATCAAGGGGCTTTTACCTCATGTAATACCAGGAGGTGTGGTCAGACTGCAGTATGCTGATGATACACTGCTTTTCTTAGAAGCATGTGTGGATCATGCTAGGAACCTCAAATGGATCTTGGCCTATTTTGAAAAACTTTCTGGTTTGTGTATTAATTTCCATAAAAGTGATCTTCATACTATCCATATTGATGAGGAGACTTCTAAGGGGTTTGCTCAAATCTTTTGCTGTCAAATTGGGGATTTCCCCTTCAAGTATTTGGTTGTTCCATTGCATTATAAGAAGCTCAGAAGGGAGGACATCCAACCTATTAGTGATAGGATCATTAGGAACATTTGTTGGAAATATGCCCTAGAGGCAATAATAAAAGCATTATTATTATATTTCTTTGTTCATGATAATTGTCTTTATTCATGCTATAATTGTGTTATCCGGAAATCGTAATACATGTGTGAATAACAGACACCAACATGTCCCTAGTAAGCCTCTAGTTGACTAGCTCGTTGATCAATAGATAGTCATGGTTTCCTGGCTATGGACATTGGATGTCATTGATAACGGGATCACATCATTAGGATAATGATGTGATGGACAAGACCCAATCCTAAACATAGCACAAGATCGTATAGTTCGTTTGCTAGAGTTTTTGCAATGTCAAAGTATCTCTTCCTTCGACCATGAGATCGTATAACTCCTGGATACCGTAGGAGTGCTTTGGGTGTATCAAACGTCACAACGTAACTGGGTGACTATAAAGGTGCACTACAGGTATCTCCGAAAGTATCTATTGTTTTATATGGATCGAGACTGGGATTTGTCACTCCATATGACGGAGAGATATCACTGGGCCCACTCAGTAATGCATCATCATAATGAGCTCAAAGTGACCAAGTGTTTGGTCACGGGATCATGCATTACGGTACGAGTAAAGTGACTTGCCGGTAACAAGATTGAACGAGGTATTGGGATACCGACGATCGAATCTCGGGCAAGTAACATATCGATTGACAAAGGGAATTGCATACGGGGTTGATTAAATCCTCGACATCGTGGTTCATCCGATGAGATCATCGTGGAGCATGTGGGAGCCAACATGGGTATCCAGATCCCGCTGTTGGTTATTGACCGGAGAGCGATCTCGGTCATGTCTACATGTCTCCCGAACCCGTAGGGTCTACACACTTAAGGTTCAGTTACGCTAGGGTTGTAGGGATATGTATATGCAGTAACCCGAATGTTGTTCGGAGTCCCGGATGAGATCCCGGACGTCACGAGGAGTTCCGGAATGGTCCGGAGGTAAAGATTTATATATGAGAAGTCCTGTTTCAGGCATCGGGACAAGTTTCGGGGTTATCGGTATTGTACCGGGACCACCGGAGGGGTCCCGGGGGCCCACCGGGTGGGGCCACCCATCCCCGGGGGCCACATGGGCTGTAGGGGGTGCGCCTTGGCCTGCTTGGGCCAAGGGCACCAGCCCCACATAGGCCCATGCGCCTAGGGTTCAAGGGGGCAAGAGTCCTAGGAGGGTAAGGCACCTCCTAGGTGCCTTGGGGGGGAGGGAAACCCCCCTTGGCCGCCGCACCCCCTAGGAGATTGGATCTCCTAGGGCCGGCCACCCCCCCTTGGCACCCCTATATATAGTGGGGGAGAGGAGGGACTTCATACCTTGAGTCCTTGGCCTTTGGTTGCCTCTTTCTCCCTCCCCAACACCTCCTCCACCTCCTTATTGCTTAGCGAAGCTCTGCCGGAGTACTGCAGCTCCATCAACACCACGCCGTCGTGCTGCTGCTGGTGCCATCTCCCTCAACCTCTCCTCCCTCCCTTGCTGGATCAAGAAGGAGGAGACGTGGCTGTTCCGTACGTGTGTTGAACGCGGAGGTGCCGTCCGTTCGGTGCTAGGATCTCCGGTGATTCGAATCACGTCGTGTTCGACTACATCATCCCTGTTCTTTGAACGCTTCCGCTCGCGATCTACAAGGTATGTAGATGCATCTATTCACTCGTTGCTAGATGAACTCCTAGATGGATCTTGGTGAAACGAGTAGGAAAATTTTTGTTTTCTGCAACGTTCCCCAACAGTGGCATCATGAGCTAGGTCTATGCGTAGTTCTTCTTGCACGAGTAGAACACAATTGTTGTGGGCGTAGATGTTGTCAACTTTCTTGCCGCTACTAGTCTTATCTTGCTTCAGCGGTATTGTGGGATGAAGCGGCCCGGACCAACCTTACACGTACGCTTACGTGAGACCGGTTCCACCGACTAACATGCACAAGTTGCATAAGGTGGCTGGCGGGTGTCTGTCTCTCCCACTTTAGTTGGAAGCGGATTCGATGAAAAGGGTCCTTATGAAGGGTAAATAGAAGTTGACAAATCACGTTGTGGTTTCACGTAGGTAAGAAAACGTTCTTGCTAGAACCCTACTTCAGCCACGTAAAACTTGCAACAACAATTAGAGGACGTCTAACTTGTTTTTGCAGCAAGTGCTTTCTGATATGATATGGCCAAAGTTGTGATGAATGATGAATGATCTATATGTCATGTATGAGATGTTCATGCTATTGTAATAGGAATCACGACTTGCATGTCGATGAGTATGACAACCGGCAGGAGCCATAGGAGTTGTCTTTATTTTTTGTATGACCTGCGTGTCATTAAAGAACGCCATGTAAACTACTTTACTTTATTACTAAACGCGTTAGTCATAGAAGTAGAAGTAGTCGTTGGCGTGACAACTTCATGAAGACACGATGATGGAGATCATGATGATGGAGATCATGGTGTCATGCCGGTGACAAGATGATCATGGAGCCCCGAAGATGAAGATCGAAGGAGCTATATGATATTGGCCATATCATGTCACTACTTTATATAATTGCATGTGATGTTTATTATGTTTTATGCATCTTGTTTACTTAGAACGACGGTAGTAAATAAGATGATCCCTTACAAAATTTCAAGAAGTGTTCTCCCCTAACTGTGCACCGTTGCTACAGTTCGTCGTTTCGAAGCACCACGTGATGATCGGGTGTGATAGATTCTTACGTTCACATACAACGGGTGTAAGACAGATTTACACAGCGAAACACTTAGGGTTGACTTGACGAGCCTAGCATGTACAGACATGGCCTCGGAACACAGAAGACCGAAAGGTCGAACATGAGTCGTATAGAAGATACGATCAACATGAAGATGTTCACCGACGTTGACTAGTCCGTCTCACGTGATGATCGGACACGGCCTAGTCGACTCGGATCATGTTATACTTAGATGACCAAGAGGGATGTCTATCTGAGTGGGAGTTCATTATAATTTGATTAGATGAACTTAATTATCATGAACTTAGTCTAAAATTTTACAATATGTCTTGTAGATCAAATGGCCAACGTAGTCCTCAACTTCAACGCGTTCCTAGAGAAAACCAAGCTGAAAGACGATGGCAGCAACTATACGGACTGGGTCCGGAACCTGAGGATCATCCTCATAGCTGCCAAGAAAGATTATGTCCTACAAGCACCGCTTAGGTGACGCACCCGTTCCCTGCAGAACAAGACGTTATGAACGCTTGGCAGGCACGTGCCGATGACTACTCCCTCGTTCAGTGCGGCATGCTTTACAGCCTAGAGCCGGGGCTCCAAAAGCGTTTTGAGAGACATGGAGCATATGAGATGTTCGAAGAGCTGAAAATGGTTTTCCAAGCTCATGCCCGGGTCGAGAGATATGAAGTCTCCGACAAATTCTTCAGCTGTAAGATGGAGGAAAATAGTTCTGTCAGTGAGCACATACTCACTATGTCTGGGTTACATAACCGCTTGACTCAGCTGGGAGTTAATCTCCCGGATGATGCGGTCATTGACAGAATCCTCCAGTCGCTTCCACCGAGCTACAAGAGCTTTGTGATGAACTTCAATATGCAGGGGATGGAAAAGACCATTCCTGAAGTATTTGCAATGCTGAAATCAGCAGAGGTAGAAGTCAGAAAGGAACATCAAGTGTTGATGGTCAATAAAACCACTAAGTTCAAGAAGGGCAAGGGTAAAAAGAACTTCAAGAAGGACGGCAAGGGAGTTGCCGCGCCCGCAAGCAAGCTGCCGGGAAGAAGCCAAAGAATGGACCCAAGCCCGAGACTGAGTGTTTTTATTGCAAGGGAAGTGGTCACTGGAAGCGGAACTGCCCCAAATACTTAGCGGACAAGAAGGCCGGCAAAACAAAAGGTATATGTGATATACATGTAATTGATGTGTACCTTACCAGTACTCGTAGTAACTCCTGGGTATTTGATACCGGTGCGTTGCTCACATTTGTAACTCACAAGCAGGAGCTACGGAATAAACGGAGACTGGCGAAGGACGAGGTGACGATGCGCGTCGGGAATGGTTCCAAGGTCGATGTGATCGCCGTCGGCACGCTACCTCTACATTTACCTACGGGATTAGTTTTAAACCTCAATAATTGTTATTTAGTGCCAAGCTTTGAGCATGAACATTGTATCAGGATCTCGTTTAATTCGAGATGGCTACTCATTTAAATCCGAGAATAATGGTTGTTCTATTTATATGAGAGATATGTTTTATGGTCATGCTCCGATGGTGAATGGTTTATTCTTAATGAATCTCGAGCGTAATGCTACACATATTCATAGTGTAAGTACCAAAAGATGTAAGATTGATAGTGATAGTCCCACATACTTGTGGCACTGCCGCCTTGGTCACATAGGTGTCAAACGCATGAAGAAGCTCCATGCTGATGGACTTTTAGAGTCTCTTGATTACGAATCATTTGACACGTGCGAACCATGCCTCATGGGTAAAATGACCAAGACTCCGTTCTCAGGAACAATGGAGCGAGCAACCAACTTATTGGAAATCATACATACTGATGTGTGCGGTCCAATGAGTGTTGAGGCTCGCGGTGGCTATCGTTATGTTCTCACCCTCACTGATGACTTGAGTAGATATGGGTATGTCTACTTAATGAAACACAAGTCTGAGACCTTTGAAAAGTTCAAGGAATTTCAGAGTGAAGTTGAGAATCAACGTGACAGGAAAATCAAGTTTCTACGATCAGATCGTGGAGGAGAATACTTGAGTCACGAGTTTGGTACACACTTAAGAAAATGTGGAATAGTTTCACAACTCACGCCGCCTGGAACACCTCAGCGTAATGGTGTGTCCGAACGTCGTAATCGCACTCTATTAGATATGGTGCGATCTATGATGTCTCTTGCCGATTTACCACTATCTTTTTGGGGCTATGCTTTAGAGACTGCCGCATTCACTTTAAATAGGGCCCCGTCGAAATCCGTTGAGACGACACCGTATGAATTATGGTTTGGGAAGAAACCTAAGCTGTCATTTCTAAAAGTTTGGGGATGCGATGCTTATGTCAGGAAACTTCAACCTGAAAAGCTCGAACCCAAATCGGAAAAATGTGTCTTCATAGGATACCCTAAAGAAACTGTTGGGTATATCTTCTACCTCAGATCCGAAGGCAAGATCTTTGTTGCCAAGAATGGGTCCTTTCTAGAGAAAGAGTTTCTCTCGAAAGAAGTAAGTGGGAGGAAAGTAGAACTTGATGAAGTATTACCTCTTGAACCGGAAAATGGCGCAACTCAAGAAAATGTTCCTGAGGTGCCAGCACCGACTAGAGAGGAAGTTAATGATGATGATCAAGATACTTCTGATCAAACTCCTACTGAAATTCGAAGGTCCACAAGGACACGTTCCGCACCAGAGTGGTACGACAACCCTGTCTTGGAAATCATGTTGTTAGACAACGGTGAACCTTCGAACTATGAAGAAGCGATGGCGGGCCCGGATTCCGACAAATGGCTAGAAGCCATGAAATCCGAGATAGGATCCATGTATGAAAACGAAGTATGGACTTTGACTGACTTGCCCGTTGAACGGCGAGCCATAGAAAATAAATGGATCTTTAAGAAGAAGACAGACGCGGATGGTAATGTGACCATCTATAAAGCTCGGCTTGTCGCTAAGGGTTATCGACAAGTTCAAGGGGTTGACTACGATGAGACTTTCTCACCGGTAGCGAAGCTGAAGTCCGTCCGAATCATGTTAGCAATTGCCGCATTCTATGATTATGAGATTTGGCAAATGGACGTCAAAACGGCATTCCTTAATGGTTTCCTTAAGGAAGAATTGTATATGATGCAGCCGGAAGGTTTTGTCGATCCTAAAAATGCTGACAAGGTGTGCAAGCTCCAACGCTCGATTTATGGGCTGGTGCAAGCATCTCGGAGTTGGAACATTCGTTTTGATGAGATGATCAAAGCGTTTGGGTTCACACAGACTTATGGAGAAGCCTGTGTTTACAAGAAAGTGAGTGGGAGCTCTATAGCATTTCTCATACTATATGTAGATGACATACTTTTGATGGGAAATGATATAGAACTTTTGGACAGCATTAAGGCCTACTTGAATAAGAGTTTTTCAATGAAGGACCTTGGAGAAGCTGCTTATATATTGGGCATCAAGATCTATAGGGATAGATCAAGACGCCTCATAGGTCTTTCACAAAGCACATATCTTGATAAGTTTTGAAGAAGTTCAAAATGGATCAGTCCAAGAAAGGGTTCTTGCCTGTTTTGCAAGGTGTGAAATTGAGCTCAGCTCAATGTCCGACCACGGCAGCAGAGATAGAAGAGATGAGTGTCATCCCCTATGCCTCGGCCATAGGTTCTATTATGTATGCCATGCTGTGTACCAGACCTGATGTAAACCTTGCCGTAAGTTTGGTAGGAAGGTACCAAAGTAATCCCGGCAAGGAACACTGGACAGCGGTCAAGAATATCCTGAAGTACCTGAAAAGGACTAAGGAAATGTTTCTCGTTTATGGAGGTGACGAAGAGCTCGTCGTAAAAGGTTACGTCGACGCTAGCTTCGACACAGATCTGGATGACTCTAAGTCACAAACCGGATACGTGTATATTTTGAATGGTGGGGCAGTAAGCTGGTGCAGTTGCAAGCAGAGCGTCGTGGCGGGATCTACATGTGAAGCGGAGTACATGGCAGCCTCGGAGGCAGCGCATGAAGCAATTTGGGTGAAGGAGTTCATCACCGACCTAGGAGTCATACCCAATGCGTCGGGGCCGATTAAACTCTTCTGTGACAACACTGGAGCTATTGCACTTGCCAAGGAGCCCAGGTTTCACAAGAAGACAAGGCACATCAAGCGTCGCTTTAACTCCATCCGTGAAAATGTTCAAGATGGAGACATAGAGATTTGTAAAGTACATACGGACCTGAATGTAGCAGATCCGTTGACTAAACCTCTCCCAAGAGCAAAACATGATCAACACCAGAATTCCATGGGTGTTCGATTCATCACAATGTAACTAGATTATTGACTCTAGTGCAAGTGGGAGACTGTTGGAAATATGCCCTAGAGGCAATAATAAAAGCATTATTATTATATTTCTTTGTTCATGATAATTGTCTTTATTCATGCTATAATTGTGTTATCCGAAAATCGTAATACATGTGTGAATAACAGACACCAACATGTCCCTAGTAAGCCTCTAGTTGACTAGCTCGTTGATCAATAGATAGTCATGGTTTCCTGGCTATGGACATTGGATGTCATTGATAACGGGATCACATCATTAGGATAATGATGTGATGGACAAGACCCAATCCTAAACATAGCACAAGATCGTATAGTTCGTTTGCTAGAGTTTTTGCAATGTCAAAGTATCTCTTCCTTCGACCATGAGATCGTATAACTCCTGGATACCGTAGGAGTGCTTTGGGTGTATCAAACGTCACAACGTAACTGGGTGACTATAAAGGTGCACTACAGGTATCTCCGAAAGTATCTATTGGTTTATATGGATCGAGACTGGGATTTGTCACTCCGTATGACGGAGAGATATCACTGGGCCCACTCAGTAATGCATCATCATAATGAGCTCAAAGTGACCAAGTGTTTGGTCACGGGATCATGCATTACGGTACGAGTAAAGTGACTTGCCGGTAACAAGATTGAACGAGGTATTGGGATACCGACGATCGAATCTCGGGCAAGTAACATATCGATTGACAAAGGGAATTGCATACGGGGTTGATTAAATCCTCGACATCGTGGTTCATCCGATGAGATCATCGTGGAGCATGTGGGAGCCAACATGGGTATCCAGATCCCGCTGTTGGTTATTGACCGGAGAGCGATCTCGGTCATGTCTACATGTCTCCCGAACCCGTAGGGTCTACACACTTAAGGTTCAGTTACGCTAGGGTTGTAGGGATATGTATATGCAATAACCCGAATGTTGTTCGGAGTCCCGGATGAGATCCCGGACGTCACGAGGAGTTCCGGAATGGTCCGGAGGTAAAGATTTATATATGAGAAGTCCTGTTTCGGGCATCGGGACAAGTTTCGGGGTTATCGGTATTGTACCGGGACCACCGGAGGGGTCCCGGGGGCCCACCGGGTGGGGCCACCCATCCCCGGGGGCCACATGGGCTGTAGGGGGTGCGCCTTGGCCTGCTTGGGCCAAGGGCACCAGCCCCACATAGGCCCATGCGCCTAGGGTTCAAGGGGGCAAGAGTCCTAGGAGGGTAAGGCACCTCCTAGGTGCCTTGGGGGGGAGGGAACCCCCCTTGGCCGCCGCACCCCCTAGGAGATTGGATCTCCTAGGGCCGGCCACCCCCCTTGGCACCCCTATATATAGTGGGGGAGAGGAGGGACTTCATACCTTGAGTCCTTGGCCTTTGGTTGCCTCTTTCTCCTCCCCAACACCTCCTCCACCTCCTTATTGCTTAGCGAAGCTCTGCCGGAGTACTGCAGCTCCATCAACACCACGCCGTCGTGCTACTGCTGGTGCCATCTCCCTCAACCTCTCCTCCCTCCCTTGCTGGATCAAGAAGGAGGAGACGTGGCTGTTCCGTACGTGTGTTGAACGCGGAGGTGCCGTCCGTTCGGTGCTAGGATCTCCGGTGATTCGAATCACGTCGTGTTCGACTACATCATCCCCGTTCTTTGAACGCTTCCGCTCGCGATCTACAAGGTATGTAGATGCATCTATTCACTCGTTGCTAGATGAACTCCTAGATGATCTTGGTGAAACGAGTAGGAAAATTTTATTTTTCTGCAACGTTACCCAACAACATTGCTGGATGGTTGGGGAGGAATTTATCCTATAGAGGGAAGCTTATTCTCCTTACCACCTACATTGCCAGCATCCCTACCTACTTGATGTCCATGATGAAATTTCCTAAATGGGCAATTGATGCCATTACATCTCAGATGTCTCACTTCTTTTGGGGTAATGTAGGTGAGAATCATAAATGCCATTTGGCCAATTGGGAGGTGATCTCCCAGCAAAAAATGGGGTGGTTTGGGTGTCCCTAATCTCAGGGAGTTTAATATGTCATTGCTAGCTGCTTGGAGTAAGCACTTTTTTGATAATAGAGACAGTGACTGGAAAAAATTACTTAGGTTTAAATATAATGTGGACAAACCTAACATTCTCTAGTCCAAAACTGGGGTGGGCTCCCCTTTTTGGAAGAGCATCACCTGGGCTTTTTCAGCTGCCAAATCTTTTTATAAGTGGGTTCCTGGGAATGGTAGGAATGCGTCATTTTGGCATGACACGTGGATTGGTGATTGTTCACTCAAAACTAGGTTCTGGGATTTGTACATTATCTGTCAGCAATAGGATGCTTCTGTGGCCCAAGTGTGGGATGGTTTTAACTTGCAGTTGACCTTTAGGAGATGTGTAGATGAATATACTTTAAATTTTTGGAAAGAAATGCTAGACTTGGTGAGGGGTTTTTCTCCTTCTAATGATTTGGATAAACTTGTTTGGTCCTTAGAAAGTAAGGGGGTATATACTGTGAAATCACTTTATAAGATAATCAATTTTGGGGGTGTGACTTCTGTTTGGAAAGATTATATTTGGAGAATCAAAGTTCGCCCAAACATACATGTGTTTCTTTGGTTAATGGTGCACAACAAAAGTTTGACTAGAGATAATCTGTCAAAACAGCAACATGTTGATGATTTGACGTGTGTTTTCTGTAATGAGCTGGAAAGTATACAACATCTGTTCTTTGACTGTGTGGTTGCCCGACAAGTCTGAGGAGTGATATCCGAATGTGTTGATATACCTATCCCTGGCACTTTTAGTTCATTTATCTCCTTCTGGAAGAAGAAGAAAAGTTATGATGCTGTTAATTTAGTTTCTACTGCTACCTTATGGAGCTTATGGTTGCTTCAGAATGGATTTGTTTTCCAGGGAAGAAAGTGGCGAAATATCAGGTGTGTGCTGGATTTGGTGGGGAAACATATTCATCAATGGAAGGTGCTGTGTACGGACTCCCAGGCTGCGCTACTCCTCCGATGCTTGAGGCTGCTCGACCATCATCGCGGGGAACTGCATAGGATCGCCTGGCGTGTTGATGCTGCTGGGGTAGTTAGACAATGGAGCTGGTGTTTGCCCATGTAGCTCTGCTGTCTTCGCCTCCTTTTTGGATTCTAGCTGGACTAGCTTCATTGAGAGAGGCGTTTCTCCTTCAGTTCTGTAATAATTCTGCTGCAACTACTTATGGCTGGAACTGAGAGCTGTTAACAGTCCGGTGTTGGTCTCGCCTTTGCTTTTTAATAAAAGGTGGGGCAGGGGGCAACCCCTATCATTTCAAAAAAAAGATATCCAAATATAGTTCATTCATTTGAAAAGGTTTGTCGGTTTTGAAATTTTTTCATCAAATTTGTAAAAAAGTTTATCAAATCTTTACCTACTAATAAAGCACGGATTAAGTCTGTCGCGTTCACCATCACGGCCTTCTTACACAAAACAGGATCCATCCAGCCGCGTAGCAGCACCACAAAGAACACCGCCACGCTAGCGACGAAGCCGGAGGATCCAAATCCCCGATGAGGACATCGACGCCGCCCCGCTATCCACACCCAGGAACACAACTCCCGCCGTCGCGTGCGAGCGACGAGAAGACGATGCAGCCCAATCCGATCCGCCGTCCTGAAGGATGCCGTGGTGGAGGAGAAACTGCTGCAACTTATTCCGGCGAGATGCCACCACCTCGACCCGAGCGAGACTACAAGAAACAGAAAACCTATCCCTAACTGGGTTCCCCCACTCTCCCGCCGCCGGGGCGACAGACAGAGGGGGAGGGAACCGACGGCCTCGCCGGCAGTTCACGGATGGGATCTGGTCGCGTCTGGTTTTGCCTCTTCCAGAGGAAAGGGAAAAGCGAAGCAATTTATTTTCTTACGTTCGTTTAACGCCATGTTGGAAGTTCAGGCTTAGAGCATCTCCAGCCGTCCCCCCAAGAAGCCGTCCAGAACCATTTTTTTACCCCGGCGCTAAAAATGAGCCAGTCAGACCCCCAAAATCTCGTTTTGCGCAGGATTTAGTCAAAAACACATCCGGCGATCCCGGGCGAGACCCAAGAACCTGGGCAGCTGGGGCACCGGCGCTATTCTCTAGCCGCGAACGCAATGCCAGAAGGCCAAAAATATCTATGTCAACTTGATGAACATAATTGTCATACACATAAAATGCAACAAATAGTTATAAAAGATAATATACCACATCCGAATCACAAACCGAACAAGGGCCGACGGGGACGGATATCAAGACATGTTTCCTGCTGGTGTAGCATTCTACAAGGCCTTACTAGGCCGGGTCAATGCGTCGCCTCGGCTGTTTGACGATGCGGGAGTTGAACACGAGCTCTCGTTTTCGTGTGATAGTTCAAATACAATACCATTTTTTCGTACTACACAAAATAACAGCCATTTAGCACATGTGTGGCCTGGCAATCCGTCATCGATTCTTTTTTTAGGAATCATTGGTTATTTATTCCAAGGTAATAGAGTTATAATCTTCAGCGACTAGCCCACTGATACACGGAGAGGCCGCAGTGTTGTCCCCGTCCAGACGAAGTATAGCTAAACAATGTGCAACTCTATTTTGAAAGCGAGAATTGTTTACTAGAACAACTACCATAACATCTATGGGACATTTGATTTCCATAATCAGATGACCATACACCGATCTGTCAATGGAATTACCCATGAGCGTCTTGTGTGCAATTGTGCAATCAAACTGAAGTTGTATAGGTATACTTGATCGTTCTAACGCCAACGAGAACCCTTTACCAATCGCTTGAATTTCAGTTCTAAAGCCTCATTGTAGTGAAAGAGCCTTCTGTAAGCAGCAAAGATCACCATACCCTTGTCACCTTGTAAAATCATCCTTGTCCCAACCTTACCATCATTTGAACTGAAAGAGCCAGCAACTGAAAGTGCAGCCCACACCGGAGATAGACTTGACCATGGTATGCTTGGGGGTCTGTAGCCTCAAGCGCAAAATGTTTCGCCGCCAATTATGGAGAGCTTGACACCTGAGAACGATTTGATTTTTGGAAGAGGGAAAGAATATGTGACCGCCTCTATGATTTTCGTGGAAAATCACTGGAAAACTTCCACAGCTGCCAATGCTTGTGCGCAAGTGGATTTAAGCAACAAAGGTAAGGGGTTGATAGGTGTAACAGGAATTATTCTAGGACGCCTACAAATGATCGTGCTCTTTGGAAGCCATATGATCCATAATATATTAAAATAAATGTTGATGCAAGTTATGTGAAGAGCATGAGATCTGCTAGCGTTGGGTTGTCGCTCGGAATCATCTGGGAGAAGCCCTGGTTTCTTTATGAGATTTTTTACCATCATGCTTGTGTGGATGAAGCCGAACTTCGTGCGTGCCTCGCCGGTATATACATTTGTATTACTATTCATAAACCTATTGCTTTGGAAACGGGTTGTTCTTTTGTTGCATCTTTTCTTGCAAAAGAAACCATTGACAGGTTTTCATCGGCGGATCTAAAAAAGGGAAGCGAAAAACGTCTCTAAGTTCATTGAGGATATCAAGATTGTAAAGATTGCTAGGCAGGCTACCAAGACGGCGCATGAGATTACAAATTTTGGCTTTGATAGCAGGTCTGATTGTGTGATTTGTAATAGTGTTCCGTCCTGCGTGGCAAACTATGTAATGAACGATTGTAAGAACATTGTTATTTGATCAATATATTGGTTTTTTTTCTTTAATGTTTCGCTGCCTGCTCCAAAACCATATGTGATTTCCCTTTCATAATCTCTTCTACGCTTGATGAGATTTGGCAGAACGTGTTATAGTAGCTACTCAGAAAAGAACATGACACTACAGATTTTCCATGAGAGAGTTCATTCCAGAGGTGCCATATGCGCCATAGCACCATGCATGATAACCATGTCCCTGGTGATCAAAGTGCCATATAAAAATAAATATACACCGAATTATCCTATGCACAGTAATATCAAGCAATTTTTGTTTGTGATGCAGTGAGTATCATCCAGGAATCACAATCAGCCTTTAAATCGACTTTACACCGAACCTTCAAAGTAGTCCACCAGCCTGCTCATATCTCTGCTGTACTCCAAAAAGGATATAGGTCGCGCCCATGAGGAGGGACGAAATCACTATTCTAACCCTTTGAACGAACTTTGTCATAAAATGAACTCGACGTGAAAGTATTTCACGATCTGACCCTTTTAATAACGCCGAAATACTTTGACGTCGAGTTCATTTTATGACAAAGTTCGTTCAAAGGGTCAGAATAGTGATTTCGTCCCACGAGGAGAAACGAAAGACAGAGACCAGCACCCTCGCACCCATGAGTTCTTCCCCTCGTCCTCCGACCCGGACTACCAGGTCGCGACCTCTGACCTCGACGATGACGCCGCTACCGCCGTCCTACCTAAGCGCCCTGACACCGAGGGCTTCGTCTCGTCCATGCGCTCGCCGGACGATGTCGACGTTGTTTGCAAGAAATACGGCATCCCGAGGGACCACCACACCGCGCGCCCCGCCGGCGATCTGCGCGCGTGCTCGCCCCCGCCGCCGGCGTGCATCTGTGTGTACGCGCACGCACTGAAAGCCAGGATGCGCGTCCCGCTCAGCGGCGGAGCCAGAAAATTTGTCCATTGGGTTCACTCGATAACTACATTCCGCATAGCTTTATTTTAGTTTACCAAGGTATGTACAAACTCTTAAAGCATTAAGTCGGATTCGATTTTGCTTTTTTGTAAGATCAGTTTGTTTATCAAAACAACCTGAATTGATTGAACTTGATTCATCAAAGCATCACATCTTTTTTACTATTGCATTACGAAAGCTAATAACATTAGCCTTAGCATCATGGGTATACAGTCCGTTTTTCTTGTTCCAACCATTCCAGTCATTAATTGCAAATGCGCTAGTCCAGCTTGTCCCTTATTGTAATATTTGAAAAGATAGCAGCATAAACACAAGGCTTTATGCACTTTATCACTATACTCAAGCCAAGGACCATATTCATCAACAATCTAGATTAAATCTCTATTGAGTATCTCCAATCTTCCTCTGTGGGTAATCAAAATTAGACGGTGGCCTATAAGGCCCCTCATTAAATATTTGCGCCTAATCTCATCTTGCTTTTGTGGATTTCTTGTGTACTCTGAAATTTTCTTCCGTACGTCTAATTTTGATTACCTTTTCTTGTGTACTCTGCATGTGGATGTAGGCGTTCGTCCATGCCTGCCCATTGTGCAGACACCGGGCCAACGGTGATACGTGAGGTGTGTGCAAGACTATCGACAACAAGTTGCAGCCTTGCATGGCTCATCGAGTTGTCCGTGCGAGGAGAGACAAACTAAACTAGTCTTGTGCGAAACAAAAGAAAAGGAATACTTCGCCGAGTGTACACAAGTGAAAGAAAGAGCAGAAGACTTTACCGTGGCACGACATCGTGATTGACCCGAGCGTGTACGGCTAAGCCCAACTTCAACGCATGCCCCTAAATCGTTCGACCACATCCCTTTGAAGGTAAATGGATGGAATATGTGTCCCAAACGGACCAATGACCATTTCTGGTATACTTTCGACTTATTACTGACCAAAATTTCGACCGCGCTTGTGTCAAAGCGAACAGTGCGTCGACGGGTGGGACGCATGCCTTTCTCCTCACCTGGCCCGTGCGTCGGGGCACACGCGCCCACTTTCCATGAAAGAAAAAGAAAAGACGGTTTTTGTTTGAGACATGGAGTTTCTGCTCGCAAACTCAAATGCTCCCTCATAAACAGTAAAAATACAGTGACAAATCTAACAAATCTAATATTTTTTGTCAACAAACATTTATGAATTGCGTACATACGTGAAATTTTTGGTGTAGGAAAACATTCCTAAATACTCTTGAAAAAAGTCAATGCTCAATACTCTTTGCAAGCATTTTGAAGAAATGATTGTTTTTCAGAGCAATAGAAAAAAATATTCACGGAAATTTGAATGTATGTAAAAAATTAGTCAATGTTTGGACAAAAAGATATATTTTTTAATATAGTTACTATTTATTTTGATTGTACTATTCAGGAGGGAGCATTTGAGCTCGTCGGTAGAATGACACTTTCGTTCCAGTCTGCCACTATTTGGACTGCACTTGGATTTTCAGAGGAGGAAAGAGTCTCAAAATCCGACATTTAGCTTACTACTCCTATTTTAAAGCATCAGTCTATGCATCAATTGGCAGTCTTATTTTTCATCATGGACATTTTTCCAAAATGCTTTACTCAAATGAGTACTCCTCAAAAAGAAAGTATGTTTGTTATTTTTTTTCCTAAAAAAAGACACATGCATAAAGTTTTTGAATACTCCTCGAGTATCGCCTACGAAAGCGAGGTGTACCATTTACTCGGAGCTGCCAGAGAGTGTCACTCCCTTGTATTGCCCGTGCCATAATCGACAATGTTGCCTTAGTCTACAACGCGCCATTACTAACGAGTCAAGTCACACACACAAAACGACATCCATTGTGCTTCCTCCATTGCATTTGTGTTCGTTGCTTCATGTAACTTTTTTTTGCGGGAACGTTGCTTCATGTAACTTGCGCGGGTGCGTACATGTAAATTATGTGGCGGTTCTGATCCATGAGAGGGTGTGTATCCAATGCTCCCATTCATCACAAGCAACCATCCTCCCGCATTTAAATAATCAATTTATATATTTCAAAAAATCCTGAGACATTTGATGCCAGCCGTAAGACATATGTTTGCAACCCCTACAAACTTCAGATCAAAATCCATTTCACAAATGAATTAAAAAGAAGGGGAATCTATGTGTGACCATTCTCAAGAAAATTCAATATTGTGAACCAAACTAGGATTGGATGTTTATGAGGGCAGTGGTATTTCCAGTCCATCAGAGTTGAACTCTTAAACTTGACACCTATGCTCACACTTTTTCGGATTTTCTTTCACCCCTTCTAGCGATGTATCTTTAGTCGAAAAAAATGTTTATGTTTACTACAAAGACATCTGTGACGACTTTGTCAATCTCTAAATCATGAGCCGGCTTAGTCTCTTAGAGATGCTCGCCAGGATAGGATGTGCGTGTGTCGTACATAAGGGTGAATGTATGTGCGTCTGCATATGTACCGTGTTAAAAAAAATCCTGCAATAATGGTGTCAAAAAATTCAAAAGCAAAAAAGACACTACTAACATGTGGATTTGTCTCTCTCTTTTTTTCTTGACGTGTAATCCAAATTCGGATATGATTTTTAGGATTGTAGACACATCCTTTATAAAAATCCACAAACAATAAAAACATTTGTGAAACGTTTAAATTGACTATTTGAAATGTAGGAGATCAGCTTGGGAGCATGTAATACACGAGATATCCATGCAGCGTACTGGTTGACTAATATAGAGTGGTAGCAATGCTTCTCGTGAGACATGGGTGGGAGCGTTGTACACAGACGGGTCGGTGACGAAGTGAAGACTCACGAGACATGAACTTGTGAGAACAGAGACAATGGTGAGGTGGGGAGCAGTTCCGGTGCCTGAATATGGCCCCGCCATCCAAACGTCATGGCCGGACGAAAGGCTGGCCAATGGCACATGATCCTCAGTCTACTCTCGGCTCTCTCTCGGGATTGTGCGGCCAACAGTGATAGTGGTACATGATGTGTGTGCAAGGTCGTGTCCGAGGTGCCACCGGTCTACCCTCGCCGAGCGTACAAATATGAAAGAGCACGACACATTACCTTGACACCACATCGTGATTGACCCGAGCGTGCAGTGCTACGATGTCGTCCGGGTCAAAAGGAGGAAGACATTGCGTTGTTGCGTGCGCAGGTGCTATTGGTCTTCCGGCCAGAGGAGAGGAAAGATGAAAGTGTGCAACCAAAAAACGCCGCTGCTGTTCTCTCCGTGTTCTCCTACGTCCACATGCATGGATAAAAGGAATGGGAACTACGTGCCTCTGCTCCTCTTCACCCCGCGGCAGGCCAAAAGACTGGCCATGGCACATGATCCTCGGGCAATTCAGCTACCTTCGCCTCAAAGGCATCTGCTCAAGTCCATCCACGCTGCAGGGGCGTGCCTCGCATTTCCTTCTTGCTCTCTACTGTGTATCTTTTTTGCGTGTAGTATATATGGCGCTCGTAGGCATGTGTGTATGCAGGAAGATTTTCTGCAGACATCCAGTGCAACTGTGGTGCGTGTGATATGTCTGCAAACGAAGCAAAAGATTTGCTGCCCATTCTCTTTGGGATTGGGACGAGTCATGTGAGAACAGAAAAAAAAAAGGATAACTTGAGCACACAACATTGCTCGGACCGACCGTGTGAGGCGTGACAAGACTTCACAACGGAGCAGCTTCGCGCGTGTGAAGGAAGGAGATGAGACCCGCGCGCTGCCCGGTTGGGATAAACGGATTTCACCTATACACAGGGGCGTAGCTAGGCCCCAGGCTACAGGGCCATGGCCTGGGGCGTGGCTGCTAATTTGTTCGTTCACTATAGGGATTAAAACACTGTTTGACACTATTTACTACTGTAGCTAGGCTGTTAGCCCGGGGCGTGCTCCTAACCTGGCTACGCCTCTGCCTATACAGAAGGAGGTCTTTCTCTGTTTCTCCCTTGCGTTTCTTTAAAAAAAATCTCTGAGTTGTGTTATCCTTTGATGTATAAAAATCAGAAAGAAAGTAGAGTTGATGAGAGAGGAGAAATCACAGTTGATTTTTTTCACATTTTGATCACGCGAACAGTGCAACCATGTAATTTTTAAAGAAAATATGCCCTTGATAACTTTCAGAAAAAAATCGATCATCGAATCAGTACTCCACTGGTTCACCTTGTTAACATATATAATTGATTACAATAACTATTATCACTATTATGTAATTATGTTGCGAGTCTCTTGCACTGAAGGAATTCTTCCAAAATGATCTCATATATGTGGATTCACGAAAAGCAAAGTTAAGGTGCTTATTTTCAGGATTCTTTTGTCATGCTGTTAAACCCTATGACTCATTTATACTACTATTGCTTTTCTATTAAGTAACCTTCAGGGATAACGAAGAACAACTTCTACGATTATAAACCAAACTTAACTCTATGTCTTCACCTCTTATTGTTTCTGAGCAGGAATGCGCTAAAAAGGAACAAATGAGAAGAGACTCGAAGATGTATTGTGAAGATCCAGTTCATTGATAGAATCCTAACCTCCAATATCTTTTGTCAACCATGCAGAAGATATCATTAATACAAGAAGAAAGAGCAGCATATACTGCTTCAGGGGTACGATGACTGATGGCCAAAAACAGAGTAAAAGGAAATAAACCAGCTTGAACACTACTTTACAGGCTGACCGAGAAATCATTTAAGTGGCTTAATTCAATAAGGGATAAGTATATTTTTCGTCCTCGAACTTTTCCGGGAGTTTAGAAATCGTCCCTCAACTCAAAACCGGATAGTTTTCGTCCCTCATGCCGCTTCGGGCGGTTTTCGTCCGCATGAACAGTAAAACGATGAACAGTAAATTAAAAAAAAATAGCAAAAATGTCAAAAACATCTGGAAATTTGTGGGATCAAAGTTCCTCGGGTGCACAAGGTGCGTAATTTTTTTCTATTTAAACATTCAAGGAGCTCGTGACAACGGAAGAACCATAAATATGTACGCCGGTGAACAGTAAATTCGGAAAAAAATAGAAAACAAATTAAAAAAAATATGAAAAATGTTGACATACAAGATGCTCGGGTGCTCAATGTGTCTGCAAAATTTCATTGTGTTTGGACATTTTGGGAGCTCGTGGCAAAAAAAAGAGTAAAATGCATCATAAGTCCTACAACTATGCGAGGCATGTCAATCTAGTCCTAAAACTTCAAAAGTGCAGAATTGGATCCCAAATGTTTTCAAGGCGTACAACCCAGGTCCCAAACTCGCCGCAGCTGCGTTGACTGGCAGACGTGGCGCTTGGACCATTGCCACCTGGACCCAGGGCACAACATACATTTGCAGCAAAGCCCTTGGAACGTGTTTCATCTCATTCTCACACCCCGGCTCTTCCACGCACAAGAGGCGGCAACCTGGAGGCGACTGGCGACCTGGAGGCGACCGGCGGCGTGCGTGCTTGATGCCTGGCGACGAGGGGTGTAGAACCTAATCTGGAGTGGCGTTCTCATACGGCGGCTCGGGTCCGATGGCGCCATCGCGGCGGCTGCCCAACGACCATCCTCCCGATTACGGTAAGAACCCTAACCTTAATCCCTCCTGCCCCAACTTTGGCTTAGAAATTTCAATCGAATAGTGCGATTTGGGCATTAAGGCATACATATTGCGCCGGTTCAGTCCAAATTTGTTTATTAATTTGGTGATTGAGATGTATTCCCCCTGTCCAAATCTGTATGTGTTACATATTGTGCCGATTGAGTCGTAATGTGTTCATTAATTTGGTGATTGCACAATTTAGTGATCAAAATGCTCTGTTTTCCCTTAATAGGACCCGAACAGGAGCTCTTCTCAGTAGAGATTAACCATGGGGGTTTCTTCGTCGGCTTTGGAGCAAGCAAGAAATACATGGATTGCAAGACAGATTATTTTGATCATTGTGAGGTTGAAACCTGGTCGCCACTCTGGATAACAGATTTCGTGCAACAACTTGGTTATGATCCAAGTAAAGTGCAGTGTTTCTGGTTACTTCCTGGCATGAATTTGGATAGTGGGATGAGAATTATTGATAGAGATGCAGACTGCCTTAGTATGACTGCTGTTGTGCCAAAGTTTAAACATTTCAAGCTGTACATGGATCATGGTGACATTTACAATGAGATTGCGATGGATGACATATGCATAGTTGGATCACCTCCAATGCCTGCTGTCATGAGTCCTGGGAAGCCACAAGATAGAGGTGCACATTGCTTTGTTAGATGCAGTCCTAGGATGGAGAGCAAGACACAAAAAGTGGAGGAAAACAATGACAGTGATAGTGATGATAGTGACAGTGATTGTACTTATGCAGGTTGGGCTGACTCAGATAACGACTTCGATAATGATGACGATAATCTATTTGAGGAGTGGGTGGATGACTTCAGTAAGGATGTTAGAGCAAAGAAGAAAGCAACACAATATGAAAGGGATAGTGACTATGACACTGACGAGCTAGAACTGCCAGCTTCAGAGAATGAGGGAAATGAATCAGAACATGAAATTGTTATAGAGAAAGGGAAGAAAAAGGAAAGGAAGAAAGTGAAGCTTAGGTCCTTCAAGCCAGAGGAATTGAAAGCTCCAGCTTTCAAATTGGGTATGAAATTCCCTACGGCAGCTGACCTTAGAAGGGCAATTCAAGAGTACAGTGTGCAAAATAGGGTACAAATAAAATATGCAAAGAATGATAGACAAAGAATTAGGGCACACTGCTCCGATGACTGTCCCTGGTATCTATTTGCAGCACCTGACAGTAGAACCACAAGTTTTGTGGTGAAAACTTATGTGGGAGATCACACCTGCAGTAAAGAGTGGGAGGTTAATGCATTCACATCAAGATACTTAGCAGGCAAGTATTTGGAGAACTTTAGGGCAGATGAAAAGATGACATTGATGAATTTTGCAAGGTTGGTGCAAAAGGACTACAACATGGAACCTTCAAGGAGCAAACTAGCAAGAGCTAGAAGAATAGCAATAAAGCAAATTCATGGAGATGAGGTCAAACAATACTCAATGATGTGGGACTTTGCACAAGAAATCAGAAGCTCCAACCCTGGCAGCAGCATGTTTATGAAACTCAAAGAGGGCAGATTCTACCAGTGTTACATGTCATTAGATGCTTGTAAAAGAGGCTTTTTAGCTGGATGTAGACCTGTCATCTGTGTTGATGGTTGCCATCTGAAAACAAAATATGGTGGACAATTGTTGACTGCTGTAGGTATTGATCCAAACAACTGTATTTTCCCTATTGCCATGGATGTAGTTGAAGTCGAGGACACACCAACATGGAAGTGGTTTCTACAGACTTTAAAAGAAGATCTCCACATAGTGAACACAGCACCTTGGACAGTGATGAGTGATAGACAAAAAGGACTAATCTGCCAGTCAACGCAGCTGCAGCGAGTTTGGGACCTGGGTTGTACGCCTTGAAAACATTTGGGATCCAATTATGCACTTTTGAAGTTTTAGGACTAGATTGACACGCCTCGCATAGTTGTAGGACTTACGATGCATTTTACTCCAAAAAAAATTGGCTCGGAAAGAAACTTTGAAAAACTGCACTATTTTGTTTTTTTTTGCTAGAGCTCCTCCTATGTCATTTGAGCACGAAAATATGCACGGACCTTGCACACCCATGCATCTTTGATGCCAAAAAATTTCATATTTTTTTGCTATTGTTTAATTTACTGTTCACAGACGTACATATTTACAATTTTTCTTTCTCATGAGCACCTGGAATGTCCAAACAATATGAAAAAATTTACGCACCTTGCGCACCCGAGGAACTTTGATCCCACAATTTTTCAGTTTTTTTAATTTTTTCTGCTATTTTTTTGAATTTACTGTTCATGACGGACGAAAACTGCCCAAAACGGCATGAGGGACGAAAACTATCCGGTTTTGATAGTTGAGGGACGAAAACTATCCGGTTTTGAGTTGAGGGATGATTTCTAAACTCTCAGAAGAGTTCGAGGATGAAAAATATACTTATCCCATTCAATAACTGCGTCAACCTCGATTTGACTTGTGACTTGGAGAACATGGGAGACTCTCTTATCAAAACTGAAGGTTTTTGTTAAATTGTATGTCACTTTCTCAGTGTTTCTACAGATTCTCTAACTGAAAGAAGCTACAACTATGAGCTATGGTAGCAGAAATTCTTATTTCAAACTGCAGTTTACTACCATGCAAGCCTACTTTGCATGTAGAAATGTGGAATTGTACTCCATTAGTTTGCTCTTCACTGAAATTGAATGCGACATGAAAATATGACCGAAGTCTGAACCTATTTGGGGGATGAACTGGTGACAATTTTGTAGGAATTTCTGTAATTAAAAGAACTCCTGATTCATATTTAGATTGTACCTGTAGACCATTTTAAGAATTGTAGATAATTGAGGGAAGCTACATATGGCCATCTTGTTTCATCCAATTACCATATAACTTCGAACTTGAATGGCATGTAAAGTATTTAGATAATTGGGGTAATGATGTTGGTTGCTGCGAGTCTTCTACTTGCGTATTCATTGACATCACTCAGTAGGCTTCTACTTGTATGTGAGACGGGTCTACTCATCCGCATTTTCTCTTGACCTTGGTGATTCTTCTATTTTCCACCTTGCTTGATCTAGATACAATTATACTTCCATTTGGTTTGCCTTTAATAATATACTGACAACTTAGTTGTGTTGTACAGGATGATAGTTGATGCCACTGGAGATACAAAACCATTTGATTCTCCACTGTCTTACCTATTTATGCACCTAGGGCGCCTCATCACCTATTTATCGGTTACTTAGATAAATGCCACTCCAATTCTGGCCATTCAGAAAAATGCCACTGCAATTTCTAAACTAAGAGAAACGCCACTCCAATTATAGTATACATCTGTAGATGCCACTGCAGCCACTTGAGCTCGTTTCTTGTCAAAAGAAACTATTACATTTTCATCTCATATTTCCTCTGGACAAAATTGCCCCTGCCCCAAACCATATTGAAAAGAAACGAGGAAAACTGTCAATTCATCCCGCTCATCCCGTTCTCCTCTTGGCCAAGAACCCTAGCCTAGCTAAGGGCGCCACCGGCAACCCACAGCCCCATCCACGCTCTAGCCGCCCTCGCGCCCCGCAGCCGCAGCAGCAAGCTTGTGCAGCTTGCTCAAGTTTCACCAATTCGTGCCCCATGTGTTTAGTTTTTCTCTGATTGTTGATATGGGAGTGACTGAATTATGGTAGGTGCAATGGGAGTAATGAATTTACTTTACAAATTGTTGTGGAGGCATTTTTCTGCACAAGTCATGATGGTAGGAAGAATTATGTGAAAGGAAGAACTATGACATGGTCTGCAAAATTCAGTGTAGATGTGCTAACAGGTCAGCTAGCTATAGAGTTGAATGTTGGCAATAATCAATTGGTGGATGTTTGGTATTTGGACAAAGTATTGGGCCAACATGTTAGGATATTGCATGATGACCAGCATTAAGTGATGTTTGATATGTATGCAGCTGAGAAGAAAGTGCCACTTAGTGTGGTAGTGGTGGATGTAAATGGATCTAGTGTATCCAATGGTGCAGAAAAAACTGCAGATTTTGGTCCTGGTGTTAATTTTGGTCATGGGCATTGTGTTGTTGTGCCTGCTGATAATCCTTTGGTTATGGGCACTCAAAATTGTCAAAATACAATCCAGCCGAACGATGCGCAAGCTGACCACCAAACTGACACTCAAAATTGTCCAGTATCTCCACCTATAGCTGAGAGTGTCACATCAGAGGTTGGTAGTACAAGGGAACCCAATGTGGCACATGCTGACCAACAACAACCTCAGAATCGTTCAGCTGTTCCGTTTGATAACAAGGAGGAGTATGTTTTAGTTGATGATGAACACTTAGTTGGTCTTAGCATTCCTGAACCTCTCATTGTGCAACCACCGGCTCCGATACCTGATGAGGAATCCGAAGACGGCATGGATGACTCTGATGTTAAGCATCTCATCCAACAGAGGAAGAGGATGAGGTTACTGACATGCCTCTTCAGTACAATGTGACTCTTTTTCCTGACATTGTAACCTTTAGAAAAGCAATAAAACATCATGCTGTGATAGAAGACTTTGAGTTTGCTAATGTGAGGACTGACCGTACTAGATTCATGGCTAATTGCGCATATCCTAGTTGCCCTTGGCGCATTCGTGCGTCAAGGTTGCGTGATCAACAAGTTGTCATGGTATGCTTTGCTTATGCTGTAAATATTTGTGCATTTTCTCACCTTTCTCTTATGGCTCTTATACCCTAGATGTATCTTGTTTTTGTTTGGTAAACTAACCATGCCATCTTTGCGCAGATAAAGAAGATCCCCTTTGAGCACAACTGCCCTACTACAAAGCTTGTAGACAGCAAAATGGCAACACAAGGTTGGGTTGCAGAGAAGCTTGCAGACTGGGGGAAGAAAAACCCAGGAGAGGGAGCAAAAGCAGCTAGAACTAAGTTAGAGGGTGAGTTCAACTTCAAGCTGAAATGTTCCAAGGCTTGGGCAGGTATGAAGATAGCTCTAGAACAAATGCATGGTAAATATGAGGACAGTTTTCAGTTGTTGTTTAATTGGAGAAGAGATGCCCTGGTAGTATAGTTGAAATTGACTTGGTCAAGGGAAAAGATAAGTAGTACTATTTCAACAGTCTTTGTAGCATTCAAGCCCTGCATAGATGGTTTCTTAGCTGGATGTCGACCATACATAGGAGTAGATGCAACAGCACTGAATGGAAAATATGTTGGTCAATTAGCATCAGCGACTGCAGTAGATGGACATAACTGGTTGTACTATGTAGCGTATGCTGTATTTGATTCAGAAACTACGGAAAATTGGTTATGGTTTATGCAGCAGCTGCTCAGGGCTGTAGGATGCCCACCAGGGCTAGTAATTTCCAGTGATGCTTGCAAGGGACTAGAAAATGCTGTTGACAAAGTATTCCCTGAGTGGCCGAGTGCGAATATAGGGAGTGTATGAGGCATTTAGACCAAAATTTTATGAAAAAATTCCATGGTAAAGTGTATGCAGATCATTTGTACCTAGCTGCTAGGGGATTCACAGAGCGCAAGTTTAGATGGCACATGGAAAAGATATTTGAGGCAGATCCAAACACTATTTGAGTTTCTGGAGAAACACCATAATAGGATTTGGTATATATGCGGCTTTGGTGTGGATAGCAAGGTTGATTATCTCACAAACAACATTTCTGAAAGCTTTAACAAGCAAATCAATGACTTGAAAGGACTCAATGTGTGTGAGCTACTAGATAGAATCAAAGAGCTAATAATGTTGAAGTTCAATGTGAGGAGGCATGTTGGTAGGTATTTGGCCGGCATAATCTTGCCTGCGGTCCTCAAAAGTCTCAATGCACTTACAAAACTATTGGGCTGCATAAAGTGGCATGGGATACTGAACATGAGGCAGAGATTACACTATATGATGTCAAAGCGTATGACCAAAGGCACACAGTTGATCTACAGCAGAGAACATGCTCATGTCGGGTATATCAAGTTTCAGGGAACCCTTGCATTCATGCATTGACACAGTGGGAACAAGTTGATATTGGCTTCCCGGCTTACCCACCTGTACAAGAGGAAATGCCACCTGGGAGGCCTAGGGTTCAAAGAATTAGAGGTTTCCATGAAGTCCCATGCAGGAAAGTGTTGAAATGCAAGAAATGTGGACGAAATGGCCGCTTTCAGAAAACTAGCAATCTCCCTCCTGAAGTTATTGCAGAACCACCACCAGAGGAGCACACTCCTACTAAAAGGTGTCATTTTACTCCCCTAACTTTTATTGTCAATTTGGTTAATGTTGCTAAATCTTTTCATCTTTTACTATCATGCAGAAAGAGAGATGCTACTACAACCGAAGAGGAAACTGTGGAAGATGATGGACCTATAGCAAATTATGAAAGGTATCATGCTGACTTTAATTATTGTATATTTCTGAACACACAATACTTAGTTCTTGCACATGCTCAAATTGTATCTGCAGGCAGATGACTCCTGTGTCCTGTGAAGATCAAGAATAACACTCCGGTGAAGAAGACGCCGGTCAAGAAGAAGACTCCAGTCAAGAAGAAGAAAACGCCGGTCAAGAAGACGACTCCGGTCAAGAAGAAGAAGACGGTCAAGAAGAAGACGCCACAGAAGAAAGAGCCAGTCATAAGGAAGACTCCGGTCAAGAAGTCAGCTGAAGAAAAGGGGAAAGGCAACCAAAGTGAAGGTACTGGAAAGAAACCTGCAGGGAAGAAGAGCAAAAAACTGCTTGTTACACCATCTACTAGTGATGCTGTTCTCAAGCCAACTCTAGGAACCAAGAGAAATCTGCTTCATTGGCTTGGGGGATGAATATGCTTACTTGTAATCTGTTCTGGGCCATGCGTGTGTGTGTGTGTGGTAGCTCAAACAGTTACTTGAACTGGTGTTTTGGGGTAGCTGTTTGTGTGTGTGTTAGCTCAAACTGGAGCTCGAATTTGTGCGTGTGCGTGTGCATGTGTGCGTGCGTGTGCGTGCATGTGATGCTCAAACGGGAGCTTTATCTCATGCAAGACCATATGCCCCCTTTGCTTTAGTAATCTGGAGTTTTAAGACTATGTTGGTTCATCTACTATTATGCAGAATATTATCACTTGTAATCTGATGCAAATTATCTGTATTTTGGATAAGGTCATGTCAAAATTTTCCACTAACTTCATGCATCTGTTCATCTTCAAACAATGCATAGTATATTCACAGTTTACTTTGCTCCATTCATTTATACACTCGAATTAAGTTGTAAAATTCACTTTGCTCCATTCACAGTCTTGGCTCAAACACAAGCTCCAGTTCATGCATCAGTACATTTACATCAATACATTCACAAGCTTCATGCACCTTTCCATCCATGATAGACAGAGAAGAAGTTTACACTTTTAGCACAACCACCAGAAGCAATGCACACAAAGGAGCACCCAAAAAAAACAGTTACATCTACAACTATAATGTTTCCAATTTGCCTACTATACATCAAACAAAATCTCAGCATTTCTTTGCTGAATTCCACACATCATGTTTTCTGCATTCTTCAGGTGTCGCCTTCTTCGATGTTGCTGCCACCAACGCTGCCCTTGCTATTGCTCCAAGAAGCAAACGAAGAGGAGCTCCACCCAGCTACATCTCTCAGGGCTATGCTGGTGTTGCACGAGCTGGTTGCCTGAAGAGCTACGACGGCGCTGCTGTGGGGAGCAAGCGACGGAAGGATGAGGCAAGGGCGCGAGGCGAACGGCACTGCTAGCTGCGGGGAGGAACGGGGGAGAGAGGGAGGCGGCGATGAGTAGCACAGAGACAGCTAGGGCTGCGGGGCGGCGGTGGCTGCTGGAGCACGCGACGAGGATGTGGGGTTTGGGTCGGCTAGGGCAGGGTGGGAAGGTGGAGAGAAGGGGGGTGGCGCCGGCGGTGGTATGGGACTGTGGGGCGGCAGATGTAGGGCTGCGGAGCGGCGGCGGTGGGAAGGGCTGCGGCTGCGGTGGCGGCGGTGGGAAGGGCTGCGGCGGCGGCGCCCTGTTCTTGGCGACAGAGGAGGGGATCGAGAGAACAGGAGGAAGAAGAGGTACCGACAAAGAGTGGATTTTTGAAGCCCGGATGTATTGGAGGACCTTATTTTACAAATCACATTTAGTGTTTAAAAAATCCGAAACTATTCTACGTGATCATATGGATGTATATTACACATATGTAAAGTTTGGTGATGAAATAAGTAAACATGTGAGCTATACAAAAATGATAAAATGGTGATTTGCAAATAGTGAATAATGCATGCATAGTTCATCTTTCCAAAATCATGATTTTGTCTTTTTTGTGTAACTCACATGGTTACTTATTTCAGCATCAAAATTTGCACATGTGTAATGTACATCCATATAAACGTGTTGATTTGTTTTCACATTCTTTTGAAACTTCAAAAAAGCATTTTGGCACTATTCAAAATATAGCGCTCCAGTGCACCCGTCCTTCAAAGTGGCTTTTTATACCGACGAAGTCCTGTTCTAATGCATACAAAACATTTGTGAAAGTTTACCAACAAAAAATTCAGAATTTTTAAAACTTTTACTATTTTTTAATTTTACTGTTTACCAGGGTGCATTTGAGCTCGGGAGGATATACTCCACGTCCAGGTACCGATGACTACTTGTCTGGGGCTCTGACTTTGAGAATTTTGGGGCCAAGGGCATTTTCGTCCAGAAGGAAAATACGAACATATACGAGACAATTTTTTGTCAAGAAATGATCCTCAAATAGCTGGAGTGACATCTACTCCCTCCGTTCCAAATTACTCGTCGCAAAAATGGATGTAGAGTAATTTGGAATGGAGGAAGTATAAACGTACGTGAGAATTGGAGTGGCATTTTTCTTAGTTTAGAAATTGCAGTGGCATTTTTCTGAATAGCCAAAACTGGAGTGGTATCTATAGTACACCGTTATGTTTTGATTTCTTACCTATGCTATGCTCTTTGCAGATAATGAGAAAAGTAGTTGCTTGGTGTACACCGTTTTTTGTTTTTTCATGTCATTATCAATTGCATGTTCCCAGTTTATATATGATGTTCCATGCTACTATCAATAATACTATTTTCCAAAATTTCTCAATTACTTGTACCCTACAGATCTTCACAGATATTTGTGTCATCGTTTTGTCATTATGAATGATCACAAAAACACGTGAATTAGATGCTCCTATGAATTGCAAATATTGGTTCTTTGTTTTTATATCTAGAAAGTTAAGTTTCTTACTTTTCTTAATTTTCTCACAACTCAATTGGATATTTAATGCAACTTGCATAAAAAAAGAATCCTATTATTCTATGGAATAAATAGATGAGCACAGCAACACGCACCATTACTGATCTAGTACTATACCATATATAGCGTGACAGCAAACGGAGGATGCGGGAGAGAATGGAAGCGATACAGGGAAGGGATCTCCCGTGATCTGGGGGCTAAAATCCTTACAATTACTAAGCTCCCTGAGAATAGAGGCCTGAGATTCAAAGAATTTTCCTGGAAGTGGACCCCGCCTATAAGGGTCTGATAGGGTCATGGGTCCAACGTGACGATATCATAACTCACATATCATTTAGACACTTTTCAAAAAAAACATTAACAAATTTTCTTTTTTGCATTTCCAAAAAATTTCACAAATTTCAAAAAATATTCTTGAATTTTTAAACAATATTCTTAAATTTAAAAGTCCTTCACGAATATGAAAAATATATTCATGAATTCTAAAAAAATGTTCACAGTGTTCATAGTTGTTCATGCTTTATTAATATATTTATGAATTCATAGATTCAAAAATATTTATAAATTTTAAAAGTTCATGAATATGAAAAAATATTCATAGATTTTTAAAACATGCTCATGATTTTGAAGAAAAAAATTTAGAATTTGGAAAAGTGTTTAAGAACATAAATTATGTTCCTGAATTTTCAAAAATATGCTTAAAAAGAAAAAAAATTACTAAGCTCCCTAGGAATAGAGGCCTAGGAGTGCTTCAATGTTGTTTCCTGGAAGTGGACCCCACCTATAAGGGTTTAATGGGGTCATGGGTAATACCGAAACCGACATTCACGAAACATGATAATACCGAAATCGACGTTCCATTTAGACACTTTTCAAAAACAAATTCAGGAATTTTCATTTTTTGTGTATTTCCAAAAATTGGTCACAAATTTTGAAAAAACATCTTGAATTTAAGCAATGTGTATAAATTTAAAATCCTCCATGAATATGAAAAATAAATTCATGAATACTAAAAATGATTCACGTGTTTCATAATTGCTCACATTTTTTTGAATGGTCATGAATTAACAGATTTAAAGAATCCATGAATATATAAAAAATTCACTGAATTTAGGAAAAAAGTTCACCGTTTTGAAGAAAAAGTTCTAGATTTGAAAAATGTTTAAGAACTTAAATTATGTTCCAGAATTTTAAAAAAATATTCATAAATTTGACAACATGCATGAATGTAGAAAAACATATATAAAAACAACAATAAAAATAGAGAAAAAAATAAAATAAAAAATCAAATTAAACCCGTCCCAAAACAGGAAGGAGCGGCCTACATGGCCAGCCCAATATGCCTACGGGGGTCCGCATTTACTTTCCCGCCTGTGTGGTACGCATGGAATGTGATTAGCCATAATAAACTTTGAGAAAAAATAGAATTAATTCCAAAACGGAAAAACAGAGCGGCAAAGCGCGTGTTATTCTCTAGTCTAGTTTGACATTGAAATGAAATGATGTTGCGTGTAGAGGGGACACCTTATATTAATGTAAAGTGCAATAAGGGCATCTCCAATATCGTCCTTTGAAACTTCTGCAAACGCTGGAACCAAATAATCTGGGCATATTTGCTATCCAATTCTGGACTGTATTTGCCCATGAATGTGTCTACATATCTGAATTCTCGCAAATTGGACGCAAACAGGAGAGGTCCGTGGGTGTTCGGATCCATGCCGCGTACGTGCCCGTCAGGGTCGCATTTTCATGACCGATCAGTGACCGAGCCGTCCGCTCGAACGTTTGAGGCGGGTTTGGGTCGTGCGGCTCTAGATGCTCTAACCTTGAACCCACAAAACATGAACAGTTTCGAAGATTCTGGTCTAGCTCTCATAGAATTTTATTTTGAGTTAATTTCACTTTTTACCTTCAAGTTTCGAGTTGTGACAAACATTATCTCATCTAGCAATAAATTATTATTTTTCCCTATATATATAGTGTTTTCCTCAGTTTTGGTGCCGGCTAAATGTGCCACGTCGACGGTTTTATTTTTTCCCTGTTTTTTCGTCTACTATTTTTTCAAAACAAACCGAACTAAAAGGCCCACCTGTACCCACCTCTCTCTCCCATGAACCATCATCTTCTCTCCCCCGGCGGCGCAGAGCAGTTTGCCTCCGACCTCTCTTGGAGTCCCTTGCCTCCGGGGCCCTCGGCACCTTCTCCTCCCAGCGACCCACTCGTGACCTCTCCCCCTGCTGCACGACCGGTTCTTTGGACCGCCTAGTCGCACCGTAGGTACCGTGCAGAGAGGGTACGGCAGCCCGCTCGTCACGCTGGCTGGCGCAGCTGTCATGGGAGAGACGGAGGTGCAGAAAGAGAAGCCAGTCTGACACTCGGAATGATGTTGTCTACAGGTAATTAATGGAAAGGGCAGGTTCAACTGGAGATTGGAAAGAGAGAAGGATACGCACGGCCCCTCCTCCCTCCGTTTGTGCGTGATCTAGCTATCTTTTTTTCCTTTCTTTCTAAAGAGTGGGTGACCAGATTGGCAGCTCTCTGGTGCCGGTGTGCCACACACCCTATATGAATATAGATTAAAAAATGTATCAGATCTTTTTTGAAAATTCTGGAATTTTTGGATACCAAACAGAGTGCTCATTTCATTCCCGTGTTGTTAGTTCCATGAGGAATGGGACCTGTGGTATTCTCGGTAAAAAAAGTTAAAAAAATACTATGCATATAAAAAGGAATATTTGGATGGATCGTACGTCAAACCAAATTTTCTTTGCCACAAATACCGCGGGCATCCATTGCTCACGAAACTAAACGCGGGGGTGCAATGGGCACCCATGTTTGATAACCTAAAATTTCAGAAATTTTAGAATTTTTCTGGTAATTTTTTAATACTATATTCATATAGAGATGCGTGACACCCGAGAGCTCCTATGCATTTTCCTGTGTGATCTACTATATTTTAGGATTTTATTTATTCTTGTTGGATAACAAAAAGTTTGTTCCCATTATAAGTTTCAAAAGATGTTGCTCAACGTGAGACTAATGAAGATAAAAGAGCTGCGGGCTGCGTTGTACATGGCGCCGATCAATTGACTGATCCAAAACATGAGTCACATTTGAGATACCTTTTACTTTGCACAAAAATAAAATAAAATAAGAGATACCCTTTTCTAGTTAAGGCCAGGAGAGTGCCAAGTATTAAGCATTTTGTGATCATATACCAATGTCCATTTCATACACTGCGGGTGGTTTCAGGGGTGACTTTAACAAGTAGAATCTCTCTGTTGTCTCCTATCGCATCGCCACTCCTATCGCATCGCCAGAGACCTACTCCCTTCGTCTCATAATGTAAGACGTTTTTTGACACTACACTAGTATCAAAAAACGTCTTATATTATGAGACGGAGGGAGTAGATCACATCTTCTCCTCTCGCCGCTGGGCAAAGCCAGCACAAAGCCAACGACGACAGGGAGGGCCGGTTGCTTTTGTGTGTTGGCGTGCGCGTGTGTTGCCTAGGCATAAGCCCGAAGGCAGTAGCCATGCTCACGGTGCGCCGTTGATGGATGCATGAGGGAGCTCCCTCAAAATTGGAATGTAATTTTATTTTTCTGTATGGGTAAGTTTGTAACGACCTATATTATTTGGACTCTACTACAAATCCGATGCCAGATTTTTGACCATGACAAACGAAAGCTTTTCATGACAAACTATATTCTTCGAGGATGACAGGTTTAGGTGACAAGCATGGTAAATCCGTCTCAGTTTATTTTTTTTGTCATGCCTAAAAAACTGATGTCAGATTGTTTTTAGTGTTCCATGTTATTTAATATATGGCCTTAAGCCCTTTTTTTTCTAAAAAAAGACAAGGTTCATTCCACAGATCTGTGTTTCTCATGGGTAGGAATTTTTGAATAATGAATTTAAGTTAAGTAAGTTGTTTCTCCACCTGCAAAAAAAAAAGTAAGTTGTTTCTGAAAACAGCAGAGTTTATTCCTATCCTCACTTGGGCCGTATCGACCTGCCCCGGCACTCGCTCCATCTTTCTCCCCTTGCCGACCAAACCCCCCAAAGCCGCCGCTCCCACGAGACCGAACCCGTCTCTCCGCTCGCCGCCTCTCCGCTCCTACCAGCACCCACCCCTCCTCCGGCATCGGCATGTCAGACGTGAATCCCGGCTCCTCCACGGCGGCCGAATCGAGCGATCGGACTCGCTACGAGGCCCCGCAGCCCGCCGCCGCCAAGCTGCCCGGGCACCTGGCCTCCTCCACGGCGGCGATGCAAGGTGAGGGGACACGAGGCGGTGTTGCCCTGGGACTGGAGGAGGCCACCGCCGTCGACAACCCGCTCTCCGGCCAGGCCTCCTCCACTGTGGCGCGGAGAGGAGAGGGGGCGCGCGGCGGCGTTCCGCAGGGTCACACCGAAGAGCTCCCCACCCGCCGCTCATCCACGGCGGCCCCCGGAGCAGAGAGGACACGCGGCCGCGTTACGCAGGATCGTGAAGAGCTCCCTGCCCGCGACGTGCGCTCCTCCACGCTGGCCCTCGACGCCACCGGCGGCACCGACGAGAAGCTGCGCTCCCCACCCGTCCAACGCGGCTCCTCGTCGTCCGCGGCCAGAAGTGGGTTCACAGAAGATCAACTCGATAGACTCAAAGCCATCGTGAGAAATCTGAAGAGAGATGACCCCGCCTCAATCCGGGTTGTTTGCCACGAAGCATTGGGCCTTTATCACCGTGGTGAGAACAAAATGGCGACGGCCGTGGCTGACTATGTCATTGACAAGGATAGATGCCCCCAAAGCACGGTCGCTCTGAACCTATCGGCGGCGCTCCATCAAAGTCTGGGAGCGGAGGCCATGGGCATTGTGCGACGTGGTCAGGAGCAGGCGATGGAGCTTAAGCGCCGTGGTGAGGAGCAGGCCCTGGAGCTTGTGCACTGTCGTCTGAAGGAGGCCAGCGCTGAGGCGGCGAAACACTACAAGGCTGCAAAGACGCACTATCAGACCGCAGCAACTCTTGCTCCCCGCTGCATTGCAACAGCACTTGCTCGCGGCAGAGTCTTTGCAGCGTCTCAATGGTTCGTGTCTGCAGAGCAGGAACTTGGCCGGGCCAGCGCCATCCAGATCGCAGTGGCAGATGACCCGCTGAAGCACAACATTGGTTACGAGCTCCCGCCCCACGGCAACTCTACGCCCAAGATGAGGGTCAAGTCCGCTCACGCGGAGGTGCTGAGAGAAATTGATATGTTCCAAGCAATGATATGCAAAGAACACGTTCCAAGGGAGTGCACACAGACTCTGACGCAGTTCAACTCCGGCCAGTGTACTATGGAGGATGTATTGGCTACGGCCAAAGACCCCTTGCTGATAACCACTCTTATTGCCGGAGGGTCCATGTCTTTCTTGTACTAGCAGAGGTGCAGAGCATTGATGGTGCTCCTGAAGAAATTAGGATGCAGAAACTACAGGGCGTACTAATTACCATGAACAGGAATACAAGAACCTTCAGAAATTCAGTGCTTATTGCCCTTCTGCGTGCCCAACTGCTGTTCATGACGGACAAGCTTGTTGATTCTTCCAATGAGATTGAAAGAGCATTAGACATCAGTGATCCAAGTGACCCAGGAGAAGAGGACGTCCCAGTTGGATCAACTGAAGGACTGGACCCTGATACCCGGATCAGTGCTGTCAAGACAGAATTGCATGAGTTCCTCACTTATATCTATGCTGCTCTCGAATCGAAAGGTATGTCCCTTGAGCATTTTTTTCTTGAGATTGTTCCATGAGCTTAAGCCTTTTACAATGCATTGGGGCTTAGGTGAGTTGGTAAGTGCACTAAAAACCTTAGCAACTAATCTTCCAAATGCATAAGGTGCTTATTTTTTGTAGCATGCTTTCCATATTTAATTGTTTAATAAATAAACTTCTTCATGCATTGGTTGGTAGGCATTTTGCATAGGTCCACGCGCTTAGTATCGTTTCTTCCCACATTTAATTGTTGAACAAATTAACTCCTCATGTCCATGTGCTTATCATCGTTTCTTCTTAGCCTAGTCATAGTTGGGAGTAACTTAGACTAGTAACATATAGCATGCATATGTTACTAGTCTATTTCCTTCATAGTGGGTAGTGTCATAGGTGTGGTAACATTGATATCTTAATTTATTACTTTGTAGAGTCATTTTGCATTGGGAAGCGTTACATATTATGTTATTCTATTTGTCTCTCTTTTTTTAATTACTTGCCCTGTCATGCTTTTTTGCTTATGTGGTAAACTTCTTCATACTTCTTTTCTTGGCGCTTCTTTTGTAGCTAACCACAAGTTATTTGTAGATGCTCCATCCCCCTCCCAGGACGCAAGCAGGCCTAGGAGACAGAGTTCAAAAAGGAATTATGCTTTTATGTACACGCGCATTGGAAGAAAGTACCAGGAGCCGCCGCTCAAATTCATTGGTATTGAGGCCCCGAAGACGGTTGCAGAGCCAGTAACATATCCAGTCCATGTAAGTAACTATTACACTTCTTTGATAGACTTAAATCCAGCCATAGTCATCATCCGTTCTCAAATAAAGGCGTGTATGTTGTTTCACTCATACCAAAGATAACCAAATTCATCAATATTTGCATGTTTTTTTAAGAAAAAAAAACATCAATCATGCTAGTGTTACCCATTCGGCTTAGCTTGTAACTGGTTCAAATTTAGAGCATCTCCAGCCCTTCTTGCATAACTTAATTCTCTAAATTTCCTCCCAGCCCTTCCCTAAACTTGACTCATCAAATGAGTTAGCCCCTACATGAAAGTCTCTCTCTATCTTTTCCCCTTTTCTTTCTTCTTCCTTTTAAGATGGTCATGAATTTACGCGGCCAACGACTACTTCTGACCATTAGATGATGTCTAGTAGCTAGCTAGGGCCTATGATAGACGATTTGCAAAATCAATTTGATAGATGCTCATCGAGCGCAATGGAGGTGTGCGAGGAAGGAGTGGAGAAAGTCGGCAAAATTTGCCCTCAACATGCCATGGTTTGGGCACTTCTTCGCCTGAATTAGTTCTCCTCCTGTTCGTTCTTCTGGTTCTCGACGGCGTGAAACAGGCTGCAACGATTCGCTGCAGTTGGGGATGGCGGCCGGCGGCCGGCGGTCATGTTCTCATGCACATAATGCTTTGCTGTAGGTGTAGGTGCTGTATGTGTATGTGCTGCTCTCCCCGTTGCCGGGGAGGGATGGGAGGTGGGTTGGGGACTCCTAATTTGAGGAGTTAAACTTTTGAAGGAAGGGATAGGTTGGTTTAAAGCAAAATTATTTGTTCTTGAGGGGTCAACGGAATTTGGGGAACCTTATTTTTCAGTATGTGAACAAGTTTCTGTTTGTGCAGTATGTTCGTGGTATATTGGTGCCGGTCGAGGAGTGGAATTTGTACGGAGACTTCTGTGCCAAAAGATCGACCTGCACGGATGAGCAGATGGCATGTCATCTGTGTTGCTTTGAGGGGGCAGCTACACTCATTCTTCTCAAACGCGATGTAAGCCTTAGCACTTTTCAATTCCATTTTTATCTCCATGAAGAATTGGAGATGACAACTTGACCTCAATTTCCCATCGCAGGAAACTCTACATTACCAAAGCAAACACGCGTGGGTGGATTCCATCAAATGCAAGGAAGCTGGGTGCCTCGTGCGTGTCAGAAACCAGGTGGCCCTCGATCGTCACTGCTACTTTGCGCACCGTCTACCTCCTGATTGGTGGACCATCACTTGATCGAAAATGCTGGTTAAGACACCGGTCAGTTAGTGTCGACCATGAACAACAACTCGCTTCAACCGTTCTTCTGTAATGATGTGTGATTTCGTTGTGTTGGTGCTCGAATATGTAATGTGCTCCTCAAGGTGAGACATAAATTTCGTGACAAGCTACTCAACTCTGCTGTGCCAGTTTTTCTCGCTGTTTTGTGTCGTATTGTGGACCGCAGCCAACTGATATACACGAAGATTTTTCTTTTTGCGAATAAACGAGATTTTTATTGCTCAACCGGTGTGCTACACTATTACATGAACGATGCATACCCAAGCATCTATTCCAGCCAAGGTTTTTGCCTTGAGAACAAACCACTTGTATGAAAGTGACCCGCGGTGAATAGCGTACGTGTCGCGTGGTATTAATTTGGTACACGGTGGGGTAGAAAAGCGTTGTGGATACAGGTTTTTGATTGAAATTTTTTGAACGGGTGTGGCTATTGATTTGGTTGGTTTAGCGTTTTTGTACTGCATATGGGGTAGGTTGATTTGTTCGGTGTTCTTGCGTACTTACTTTGCGTCGCTGTCGCGTTGGAATTTGATGCTTTCACGTATTTGAATTGGCCATGCGTTTGTCTCCCGGCCGCTGTTGCCCGATCGATGCGTCGCTTTCTTCTGTTCTTGCCGTTGTTGGTGTCTCTGATCGGTGCCGTTTATTCCAGAGTCCTATCGTGCCTCGCTCTAGAAATCCCACCGCTTACTGCTACCGCTTTTGCCCTGCATATGTACGTACCGTGCTACGGTGTGGGGTTATAAATAGGTCGCCTTCCTTGCCAGATTATTGACTCTGGTCTTCTTCCCAGGGACAGTACCGGGGAGGAGCTGCGTCGAGCCGCCTCTGATGCTCTCCGAGAGAGGAACTGCATCGCCGTCCCTACCGAAGTTGCCACCGCCGTCGTGTTGCTTGATCTGGAGTGGTGCGAGGGCCGCTGTGGGCTGTGGGGCATCTACGGCAAAGGAGCGGCAGCCTCCATGGAGGAGGCGGCTGCGCTGTTCTCGCTCCTCCATCGAGTAAGGCCGGCGCTGGGACCTGCTTCGCGCCATCGTCGCCACACCGCCACCTGGTCTCCCCGCGCGCGCCACCCATGCCGCATGCATCGCCGCTCCTCCTTTTGTGCGTGCGCTGCTGCCCACGGACACCTGGGTGCCGCCTCCCTCAACGGCCTGTAAGTCACCAATCGCCACCACAGGAACAAGCGCTGGGCTCCTCTGCTACCAATTAGCGTCGGCCCCCATTCACCCGCGTTCCCGCCCACGATTGGTGTCGACGGACACGCACGGCCATTGCTCTTGCACGCGGCGCTTCTGCACTATCCCTCTCTCCCAGTTACGTGTACTAAAAATTGGAGCTCCTGCCGTTGCTGCTCTACTTTTATCTATCTCCATGGCTGCAGCAACTCCATCTCTCCCCTGATCGTACACACAGCGGTGGCTCCTGTTCTCTCTCTAGCTCTCTCTCTCTCTCTCTCATTTAGCAACAGCTTCTCTTTTGCTGAATTGGTGTATCAATTTGAAATCTGGTTTTTTTGTTATAATAAAATGTCTGTGATATGTCAAGCTTAATGCAGAGAAACGTTGATAGAAATACACACGTACAATATTCTTGATGTGGTTATTTCATGATCGCTATATGTTTGTTAATATGTCGACAAGAACTAAACATCTTCACATTAGCTAATGATCAACTATAACCTGTTGCTTTTATAGCAGACAAAGTGAACAAGATGGTTATATAAATATCTCATCCCTTGATGTTCAGCTAAAAACAGAAGGTTTCATCAGAAAAAGTGAAGAGGATGGTTATCAGGTGTAAGGGACTGCTTACCCCCCAGATGCAGTTTCACTATTTTCATATTAGATAAGCCAAGATTACTTTTAGGTTGCTTTTAGATCTTAGTGGAAGAAATGCTGTTGTGGATTTAGATACATTTCTAGATGTGGATTTGGAGGTTCGTGTGATACTCATGTCTTCTCTGTTTCGGATATAAGTTTAAGTTTTCTTTTGGGCAACTTTTATTATATATATCTTTCTATGTTCATTTTGTATGCGTGGTGAAGTCAATTTTTTTGTTCTTTAGAACATACATTTCTATGGAATAAGGCATTGTATGAAGCCAGAAGCAATAATGCAGGTTTTGGGTTCACATATTGCCACATTTTCTTTGTAATTCCATTGTAAATTTGAAAATTATACTATGAATTAATTAGGTTTAGATCTGACTGGTATGAAATAGTATGCATAGGTTAGAGGTTTGCATTTTTTTTACATATGAACTGCTTCTATATATTTGGCATGAGCACCTCCTCAGTAGGTACAAAGATATCTCCTCTCTCTTTGCTGCATCTATAATTAAAGTTCAGAAGTTGTCCTCCTCTCCTTTTGATGTGATTTTTTCCCAGTAGTTTTTGTTGCAGGACAGTGTCCTTTTTGTACATGAACTGATGGTTGTGCTCACTGATCTACAACCTCATGATCAGCAATTTCTCCATGAAGCTCTAAGTTCCCATGTCTTCATTTTCAGCAGGGATGAACGAGTACCATCCAGCGAAATTTCCTGTGCTGTTCATATTTCTTCTTTTTTCCTTTGCTACTTTTATGATTCCAGATCTCATGATCTCTTTATATTCTGTTTGTTTTATTGATACGGAGTTTGCCTTGAAATATTCCTTCTGATTTGCAATGTTTTATTGTCTAAGTTTCTACCCGAATATTGTGAATGAACAAGTACTGGTGCAACAGCCCACTTGGAGGATAATACAGAGAGGTATTATTATTAATGGTCATGATTTAAAATATATGCACCTAGCAAAGTTTCTTATTTTCAGAAATTGGGTTCTAACTGAAGTGGACAACGGTAGTTTGGCAGATTTTATTGCCAGTAACGAGAAAGATCATGCGCCCATGGTTTTCAACCGTGTCCTGCTGCCGGAGGAACTCAGAATCCTGCGATAGGCCACCCACACGATGGACGAGATGCACGTGTACCGGACACACGGGTTGCTAGCATACATGTTTCTGTTTTTGCTAATGATAGTACTTGCTAATTGATTGTACATATAATTTATTTGCTACAATTTGAGAGATGTAATAGTAATTTGAATTGTCGTATCTGTAGAGGTATCCAATTGAGCCGAGACGTCCATTATAATGTACTACAGTACTATACAACTGGAAGAAGGTTGGTACTAGCAGGTGTACATGCATATGTCTTATCATTTGTTCGGTCAAGTAGCGTGCATGCATGTTGGAATAGTAGGGCACTTGACAATGCTTCTTGATCTTAATAGGAACACTCTTTGCCTGTGATTTGTGACTTGGAAGTATGATGTATGTAGTACATCCGGGTACTCTGAAGGAGGTTAGTTAGTTCTCAAAGCCACACATATTTGTTTCGCAAAATAGATGGTTCATCACTATATATATCTGTCTTTGCTAATGGTGTATAGTTTTTTTGCAGAACTGTTCCCGGTACATACATATGAAAACTCGGTGCAAGCAGAATTTGCCATCAGAGAAGATAGTCTCAAGTTTCTTTTTGTTTTAGGTCAACATTTCAACAAGGGTCTCTATGCATATATTTATGTACAATCCACCTAAAATTTGATTCAACATGCACCTCTTGGCTCTCAAATTAGGCCTATCTTTTTTTATTTGTTCTCTTCAAAATCAGTGGAAGAAGAGAAGAGCTTAGGATGTGCTGTCTTTGGAAAACAAAGAGAATGCTACTCTCCATTTTGGATGGAAAGTAGAAGTTTTTGCTAGGTACTTTAGGCCAACTTTTCCAGTAGTTGAGGGTCCTAAAAGACATGGCATTATTGATGCATAACCGATTGTTGTATCATCATTATAAAGACACGCACATCATCTATCTCAAATGAAATTAACAAAACCGGAATATCAAACCAAACAAAATAAAAAACAAGAGTTAAAATCAAGCACCTGAAACTACATATGAAGATGAAAACAAGAACATTGTGAGAAAAAACATACAATTAAACTTACACAAACCTGAAAAACTGATGGAGTACACAACAGCTAACATAAACAACCAACCAATTAGCCAAATAATGAACACAAGGCTCTTTCTATCCACGCATACAGAACTTCTATGTAGCGTCTAGGTAATGTGTGTTTCTTTATGAAAGATTTCAGCTTCCATACCAATACGATGGTTGTACATACACCACAACATAAAAAAAGTGAACAGGCAACAACTGAGTAGTTAATTAGATAATTATCAGATAAAGTTTAATACCACCGTATATAGAATTTCTTACACAACGTCTCAATGCATGGCTATGTAGAGCGGACTGTACATGGTTTTAATCTGTAGCTTTTATTAGAAATGCATCAAGGCGTGTGTCATTTTGTTTTTCAATATGCATCATGCATTGGTTGTAATAAATGTACTTCTTTTCTATCTTGAGGTCTTATATCACCGTCTCTATGTATGTATCAATGTGCTTTTGATCATGTAACAGCATATAACACACGTGAAGCCACCGCGTATATTTTCTTAGATTATAATAATTGTTCATGATTCTATCATGACGTATAGACTGGCGCGGCATGCCGCCGCGCGGGTTAAGCTAGTATGCACTACAGAGTACTCTCTACCCTGCTTAAGTAGACTCTTGATTTCACCCATTATGGCAGCCGTTGACCATCGATCCGTCTCTGGCTGCATGATCATTTACTGCAACTTGCGAGTCAGTTTCAATAACAAAAGACTTTCGTGCTCCAATCATAAGCTAGGGCAATTCCTTCCATGTACGCAGCGAGTTACGCTTCAAGCATGCTATTGCAAGTATATAGATGGCGATATACACGAAGATTACTGCAAAATATTTCTGAAACTTTCTGCCGACTAAAGCAGTAAAAAGTCCGACCATGCCAAATAGACAAAGAAGTGCTGCAACCCCAACATAGAGAACACAAATTCTACGCCCAGGTCGAAATGCTCCTGGGTGTGAACTGTAAAATTGTTTAAAATAGTAGAAAAATTCAAAAAATTCCATTTTTTGTAAGATGGTCAAATGCGTGATGCCCGTGCCAAATTTGGTGGAGTTTGGGCGAGGAGCTCATGGCAAAAAAAAATTCAGTTATGCGAGACAGTTTGAAAAAGATCACTGTTCATAGCTGATTTTTCTTTCTTGGCGCGATCACCTCGAATGTCGTTTGCCCATGAATTTATGCACGTGCATAACGCACTCAAGCATCTTGCATGCAAAAAACAAAATCCATTTTTTCAAACAAGGCTTAAGATTTGCCATTCCATTGATCAAGGAAGAAGTTTAAGGCAAAGCCGCGAGGCAGCGAGAAAAGAGAAGGACTACTCTCGTGACATTACAACACCCAAATGTTTGACACCCGCCAAAGCACAAAGAGGCACCTCTTCTTTAATCTGCTTAATAAGAGTCATCGAAGGGATGGCCGTATTACGGAAGACTCTAGCATTGTGCTCCGACCAAATCTCCCATGAGTTGAACATGATCAAAGAGCCAAGTGCCCTTGGGAGACCCACACCAAATGTGAATGTTTCGGGTCCACCAGTCCCTCACCGGGACCCTCGATGTCCAAGTAGTTGTATTGATATGGTGCATGCCAAGCCACGGGAGAATATCCATTCCACACACGAAGGGTGAAGCGGCATTGGAAAAGGAGACTAGCCGCCGTTTTTTGACTTTGCGTGCAAAGGGGGCAAAGAACACAGTTGGGCCGTCCATGACGAATTAAGAGATCCGACGTCCAAATTCTATGTTGTAGGACAAGTGTTGGGAAACGTAGTAGGAAACAAAAAAAATTCGCACCTACGATCACCCATGATCAATATGAAGATGCATAACGGGTTGGGATCACGATTGTTACCGTCACCGAATTGCAGCGGAAGAAGAATGTGTCGGTGTAGATCGTACTTGAAGTCCGTCGAACCATCGATGAACGTGTCACACCCTAGCTAGTTCATGCATTAGAGTGTTGCATCATGTCTACTCTTTCATCAGAAACTTGAAATGGGGATGCCAGAACCCCCAGCCCTCTCTGAAAACAACTAGGGTTTACTAAAAATAATTTCAATGAACCTGAAATGCCCTTCTAAAATGTCCATCATTTTTGTCCTGGTTCAGAACCTCTGCCAAAAGTGTTGCACAATTTTCTAGGTCATCTTAGGGTCTTTGGATTAAATGATAAGTATTTGAATTTGGGCATATAAAATTATATAAAATATTTCAAATGCTCAAATATTCCTAAACTGAAACATTTCATGTTGGAAATATTCCAACTTTGAACCAGGAGCAGTTTGGTGAATTTTGGAACTTTCTAGGTATTTTTAAAAATTCAACAAAGTTGCAGAAAAATAGAAAAAGGAAAATAACAGAAAGACTTACCTGGCGCCCGCTAACCGGCCCACCTGCCGGCCCAGCCCAGCGCCGCGCCAGCGAGCTGCTTGCCCGGCCAGGCAGGCAGGCAGGTGCTCGACGGCGAGCACCGCATGGGTGCCACGCACCTGCTCGCCGCTTCGCCGCTCCACTCGCCCGGCTAACGCCGTGGATCGACCCCTCTCTCTCCCCCGAACCCCCCAGGCGTCCCCTCTCCTCTCCAGCTCCTCCCCCTCGCGCTCTCCAGCCATGGCTGACGCCACCGCCGCCGCTCCATCGCCGTAGCCGCGCTCCCCGCCGCCCGTGCGTCGTCTCGTCGTGTCCAGGAGCTCCGCCGCCGTCCACTTCGTCGAGCTAACCGAGCCCCGCGTGCTCGTGAGGCCCGAGTCCACCGCACCGACCTCACCCGAGTTCGCCGTCGCCGGAGATCCCTTTCAACGCCGTCGCTGCATCAGCTCGTCCCCGACCCCGCCGGTGGCCTCTACGGGTGCTCTGTGAGCCTAGCTACCTCTCCTACTCTTCCTCTCTCGCCCCCGAGCCGTGTAGCCACCGCACGAAGATCACCCGCACGCATCGCCGTGGATCTCGTCGCCGACGTGCTCCCGGCCATCCTCCGGCCACCTCTCGGTGTCCATCGCACTCACCATGCTGCGTTGGGTCCAACCGTGCACTCCCCGCACCTCACTGCACACCCTAGCCTCGAGTTCGTCCCCAACCGAACTCCGGTGGCCGCCTAGGTCGTCGCCGGCGCCAACTCCGGCCACCCCGACCCCAACTGACTCCACCAAGAGCCGAGGCTCGTCCTCAGCTCCACCCCGATGCCCTCCGCGACCCATTTGGTGGCCGGAACGGCCAAAACCACTTCCGCCGCCGCGTCGGGCTCGCCGGCGGCTAAACGCCGATCCAGCCGTGTTGACTTTGACCACGGGTGGGCCCTGGTTGACTCTGTTGAGTCAATGACAGGTGGGGCCCCCTTCTGCTAATTATCCAGATTAGTTTAAACTAAATTAAATTAGTTAATTAGCTACTGACACCCTGGACCCACGCGTCAGGTTTGACCTGGACCGGGTCTGTTGACTTGCTAAGGTCAACATGACCTCATGCTGACGCAGTAAACCTTTTCTGAAATTAAAATAAATCTAAAATGATTTATAAATTCCAGAAATTGTTGCAAACTTCTAAAATTCATATAAATTCAACCGTAGCTCCAAATCAAACAAGTTATATATGAAAAATGATCAGAAAAATCCAATCTATCCATCTGTACTGTTTTCATGCATGTTTAAACAAGTTAACTTGCTGTTTAGTGCAAAACATGATAAAGCACCATTTAAGATCACAAATGTGTTTGGAATTTGAATCTTTGGTTCAAATTGGCTCAAACCCATCTGGTCTTAGTTGCATTAGCCCAACACACTCATACTGCCATGTCTCATGCATGCATCATATTGTTGCATATTGTTTGGTGATGTTGTGTATCGGTGTTCTTTGCGGCAGGTTCTGCCCCCGAGGAGTATCGTGATTACCCTAACGAAGAGCAATATCAGTGCACCGACCCATCAGGCAAGCAACCAACCAGTTGATCATATCAATACAATCCCATGTTCTCGCTTCTGCTCTCTTTTACTGCATTAAGACAACGCATTTCAAACTGATGTGTGCTACGGTAGTTGAACCCATTTCCTCTGCATGACCTGTCATTGCCACAGTAACTAGATGAAACCCACTAGCATGTGTAGGAGTTGATTGAGCCATATGTATGTGTTGTTCCTACCTTGCTATGCCTGCTATGCTTAGAGTCGTGTCAGGTCTGGTTCATCTGGGTGATGGGCTAGAGTGAAATGATCATGCCGGTATTGAGAGTGATGTGGTGAACACGATTTGGTAAAGGTATCGATGAGAGGCCATGTAGGAGTACATGGTGGGTTGTTTCATTGAAGCCGACCTTAAGCACTGAGATCTGTATGTGTGATTTAAGAATCAGCTACTACCATGCATTGGGCCCGAAACCAATGGACCCTCTCGGCTTCTTATTCACCCTAGTTCTCTGTCCAGGAGTTGCAAGTAGTTTCTGGTGTTTGTAGCCTACTGGAGGCCATGAACAGCGCTGACCGTAGGGGTGGGCTGTGATGCGGTAGGTACGTGGCACGGTGTACCGGATACCCATTAGGTATCTCGAGAACCCTGTACACATTGTTCGGGGCCGTATGGCAAACCTCGGCCGGACTCCCTGCGGATGGAACCTGGATAGGCGATAAACCTGGATTGGAGACTTAGGTGATTAGGTAGGTCGTGGCCACACCCACGTTGGGCTTCCGCTTGAAGGTTGCCGAGTACATGTCGTGTAAACGGCGGTAAGTGGTGAGAGCGTGTATGAAGAAGTACACCCCTGCAGGGTTAACCTAATCTATTCGAATAGCCGCGTCCGCGGTGAAGGACTACTTGGTTGCCTATACAGTTCATAGACAAGTAAACTGGAAACTATTAAAAGCTTCAAGATAAGCGTGAGTGCCGAGGATGGCCCCTCCATGGGAAGACGGAGGTGGATTCTCGGTAGTGTATTGAAGTGGTGAGTAGTGGACTCGTGTGCGCAAAAACCATTTCAAGTTGGTGTATCGAAGGATAGCTTAGCCAAAGGTCAAAGCTGGCTTGCTGCAATAACTCCACCAACCCTTCTTAATAATGTGCATGTATGTAGGATCTGACGTAAGTCTTGCTGGGTACCTTTGTACTCATGTTGCTATACTTTACATTTTATAGAAGACGATGCAACCGATGGGTTCTTCGTAGACATTGACATCAGGCACTTTCTCCCTCGGCGGCGTTGCCGGTTTTGGTCCAAAATGGGCGTCCACTTCTGCCCGCACTATGGCATTGGTTTGCTCCTCGGTCCTGTCGTAAGCCCTCTGAGGAAGAGGCGCGAGGCTGCTTGGACCATATTTATATCGCTTGCCTCTGCCTGTACTTCCTGTACTACCTCGACTCGTACCGCTACGCACCATAGCTGCAGGGTGTCTCTTCTGCGATTGCTGAGGCGGCGGAGACGGCTGACGGGGCTGAGTTGGACGAGGAGGAGTGGCCTGAAGCTGTGCCGGACTTGGAGGAGGAGTGGCCTGAAGTTGTGCCGGACTTGGAGGAGGAGTGGACGTCTGACGCTGTGTCGGACTTGGAGGAGGAGTGGCCTGACGCTTTGCCGGACTTGGAGAAGGAGGAGTGGCCTGACGCATTGGTGGACTTGCAGGAGCGGGAGTCTGCTGACTCGGTGGCGGACTTCGACGAGGAGTCGGCTGATGCGGTGTCGGTGGCATTCGAAAGATGATGCAATCCTTTCTCCATAGGATGATACGATGTTTGGCCTCTCCGAGTGTGTGCTCCTCGTCACCTCCAGGAATGCCAAGCTCTAGCCCCGAATATTGGTCCACCACCTCATCAACCAAGACACGAGCATAGCCTGCTGGAATCGGGTTGCAATGGAAGGTTGCCTCGGGGGGATTTGTTAAGGCAACGGCGTCCGCCACCTTCATGGATATGTTCTTCATTTTCAAGTGTAGCTCGCAGTTAGTGTTCTCCATGATGTCATCCACGGGGTATCTATCCAGCATTGCATCACCCGGGGCGGAACCCACGCGGCTTCTCGGCATGGATGGGGCGGTGCTATCCAATGCTAGATCATCCGGTATCTGCTGCAGCTGCTGAGACCCCCTTTGCTGGCTAAGTGAGTCGATCTGCTCCTGCTGCCGCTGGAATTGGACTGCCAAGTCCGCGTGCTTTGATTCTAGGCCTTGAAGGCATTCATAGTCCAGCTTCCTCTGCTCCTCCTCCATCTTCCTCTTCTTCTCCTCCGCAATCTTCCTTCTCGCACGGGTTCTGTAGTCGGCGTTCCAATCCGAAAACCCCTCATACCACGGAATAGCGCCCTTGCCTCATGTTCTTCCCGGGTGTTCAGGATTTCCCAGGGCACGCATAAGCTCGTCGTTCTCTTTGTTGGGCTGGAACACCCCTGATCGAGCCTCTTCTATTGCAACAAGTATCGCATCATCGACTCCGTTCAGACATGCCTTCGTCGAAACTTTGCTTGTCTTCGGGTCCAACTCCCCCCCCCCATGCGCATAGAACCAAGTCCTGCACTTGGGGGGCCAGCTCCTAGTAACCGGAGTGACACCTGCATCCTCCATCTCTTTCTCAAACTTATCCCACTTAGGCATTGCCACCGCATAGCCACCTGGCCCCAGCTTATGGAACTTATCCTTTTTTCGGCATTCTTCTTGTTTATTCTCGACCGTTCCTTAGCTAATTCCGAACCCTTGAATTTCATGAAATCGTCCCAATGAGCACTTTGCTTCTCTAGTGTTCCCTCGAATACTGGAGTCTTCCTTCCTCCCTTGACGTACTTGTCCCATTCACGATTCTTGTGGTTCTTGAATGCAACCGCCATCTTCCTAAGAGCAGCGTCCTTGACTTTCTGCACATCTGCTTCTGTGAAATGATCTGGTAGGGTGAAACGTTCCATGAGAGTATCCCAAAGCAGACCTTTTTGTCTGTCGTCGACAAAAGTAAGATTTGTACGTGGCTTTGCTGGCTCTCTCCATTCTTGAAGGGAGATCGGGAGTTGGTCCTTCACAAGAACTCCGCACTGACGAACGAACTTGTCCGCAATCTTCTTAGGCGCTAATGGTTCGCCATTAGGTCTGATTGCCTCGATATTGTACTTTACACCCTCCTTCAACTTTTTGTTCGGGCCTCGTTTCGTCCTGTTGCCTGAAGATTTGCTCGATCCGGATGGCTGAAAGAAGAAAGATCGATTCGTTAATATATCTTCAAGTCATTTAAAACATGTGATGATCACCAGATGCCTGCTTATATAAATATATATACCTCGCCGGTCTTTGTTGTTTCAAGATCAACATTTTCTTCGTCATCATCATAATCATAGTTCATGACTTCATCAATTCGGTCGTCGCGATCGAATATCATATCACCCTCCCCGTTGTTGTTTAGAAATTCGGAGCCGTCATAATCTTCTTCATTCTGATCATCATCTGGCCCGCGAGGATGGCGTATCATATCGAACAGGGCCTGTTCTCCCTCTCTGCCGGTATTTTCCGCCATAGCTTTTATTTAACTAATCCAAAAGAAATATAAAACAATTTAGTATTCAAATTACATTGTCTCGAATAATAGATATAATCTCGAATACATCGTCTCGAATAATAGATATAATCTCGAATACATCGTCTCGAATAATATATAATCTCGAATACATCGTCTCGAATATTATATATCGAATACATCACTAGCTAGGTAGCTAATAAAGATCGAATACTACAGAAGAATCTAGGACACTCGCGGTTCCTGCGGCGCGGGCGGTGGACACCCAAAGAGAAGGAACCCTCACAGGATCATAGCTGAAGTGAGATACCTGAAGAAACTGCCAGGTATTGGAGAACCCGCCGCCCTTTAACGCAACCATGTAGCGATGGACATGCTCGTCCTCCTCCCTGACACGGTGACGTACCACCTCCGGCGGGGCCGGCTCCCTCCGCACCGAAACTGGCCCACGCGAACGCCACCAAACGAGATCAGGGTCGACGATGGGACCCGGGGCTGGGTTCCTCATCAAGCAGCACGCCCCTCCAGGCAGCACCTCCCAGTGCCAGCCCGGCGGAGCCCAGTCCCGGACATGGGTCAGCCGGACGTCGTCGCGGACGGGTCGACGGCGAGGATGCGGGCCGGGCATCGTCGAGAACAAATACTAGCTATATGCCCGCAAAAAGTAACATTTTTTTAATGATTGGATTTTGATAGATAAAATTTCTAATATTTCTATATAACTAACATTTCTATAACATTTCTAACAATGCTATATAACTAACATTTCTATAACATTTCTATAACATTTCTAATATTTCTATAACTGAAAAACAGAAAAAAAAATTATAACATTTCTAATATTTCTATAACTAAAAACAAGAAAAATTTATAACTTTTTTATAACTATTTCTATAACTAAAAAACAGAAAAATTTCTAACAATTCTAACTTTTTTATAACTATTTCTATAACTAAAAAACAGAAAAATTTCTAACAATTCTAACTTTTTTAAAAAACAGAAAAAATTTCTAACAATTCTAACATTTCTATAACATTTCTAACAATGCTATATAACTAACTATTTCTATAACTAAAAAAAGAAAAAATTCTAACTTTTTTATAACTATTTCTATAACTAAAAAACAAAAAAATGTATGTGTGTGTGTCTGTGCGCTCACCGGCGAGGCGAGAGGCGACGGGGGGCGGCGTCGGGGATAGCGACGACGGGGACGGGGACGGGGCGGCGACGACGGGGACGGGGCGGCGACGACGTACGGGGACGGGGACGACGCGGGACGGGCCGGGACGGGGCGGCGGTGACGACGAGGATGACGGGGACGGGGACGACGGGGCGGCGATGACGGGGACGACGGGGCGGCGACGATGGGGACGGGGCGGCGACGAGGGATATGGAGACGGGGGCGGCGGGCGACGGGGCAGAGGAGAAGAAGCAAATGAGAAACTGAAATTTTTGAAGTGTTTAGTTATATAGGATGGACCTTTAGTACCGGTTGGAGCCACCAACCAGTACTAAAGGCCTGTTTTGGCCAGGCCAAGCTGCGGGAAGCGCACCCCCTTTAGTACCGGGTGGTGGCTCCAACCGGTACTAAAGGCCCCCCTTTAGTACCGGTTGGTGCCACGAACCGGTACTAAAGGGGGTGCGCTGGCGCAGGTGTGGTGCGGCAAGTTTAGTCCCACCTCGCTAGCCGAGGGGTGTCCGCACTGGTTTATAAACCCCCGCGCGGTAGCTCTCTCGAGCTCCTCTCCAAAGCAGGCCTATTGGGCCTACATGTTCTGTGCTGCCCTGTGGGCCTACTGGGCCTTTGCGGGCCTGCATCCTGGCCCAACAACAGGTTGGGTTTCTAGTCGTATGCAGGCCGCTCTGGCCCAATGGGCGGGCTTTTTTTATTTGTTTTTTGCTTTATTTATTTTTGAGTTGTTTTTTGTGTATTTAGAGTTTCTTTGTGAATATTTTTGCTTTAGGTACAAAAAATTACAAACTTTCTGTTAGTGCCCGTAGTTTTCAAATTTGAATAGTTTAAATTTTGAATTATTTGAAATTAGTGTGAATCACTAGTTTGTGAATAACTTAACTTTAAAAATCAGTAAAGGCATGAAATAATTTGTTTGCACATAAAATTTCTTCGCGTTTCAAATGCCAAAACACATAACTACCCTAACTATTACAAAGATTCCCTCCTGGGTGTGAAACACAGAAGAAAGTGATGATAGTGAAGCCGATCACATCCCAGATCTTTGGGTGTGAAACTTTTTCTTCGCGTGTGTCCCTTTGCGCCTTAACCATGGAAAATCTTCATCATTTAACGGGATGCTCGGGTCAATATTCACTGTGAATGGAGCAATTTCATCAAACTTTTCATAATCTTCTGACATGTCTGTCTTGTCATCCACTCCCATGATGTTTCTATTCCCAGAAAGAACTATGTGCCGCTTTGACTCATCGTACGATGCATTCGCTTCCTTATCTTTTCTTTTTCTTGGCTTGGTAGACATGTCCTTCACATAGAAAACATGTGCCACATCATTGGCTAGGACGAATGGTTCATCTGCATACGCAAGATTGTTGAGATCCACTATTGTCATTCCGTACTGTGGGTCTTCCGTTACCCCGCCTCGTGTCATATTGACCCATTTGCACCTAAACAAAGGGACCTTCAAACCACGTCCATAGTCAAGTTCCCATATGTCATGTATATAACCATAATATGTTTCCTTTCCTATCTTGGTTTCTGCATCAAAGCGGACACCACTGTTTTGGTTGGTGCTCTTCTTATCTTGGGCGATCGTGTAAAATGTATTACCATTTATCTCGTACCCTTTGAAAGTCATTATATTCAAAGATGGTAGCTGGGACAACAAGTACATGTCATCTTCAATAGAGGCGTCATGCATGGTACGTGTCTGCAACCAGCTGGCAAAACTCCTGATTTGTTCACGTGTAATCCAGTCATCAGACCGCTCTGGGTGTTTGGAGCGTAGAAAATTCTTGTGTTCATCCATATACGGAGCCACCAAGGCGGAATTCTGTAGAACTGTGTAGTGTGCTTCAGTGAGAGAATGTTCGTCCATACATATTATTTGTTCCCCTCCTAGTGTTTCTTTTCCATCCAGTCTGCCCTTATGCCGCGATTCAGGAACACCAATCGGCTTAAGGTCAGGAATAAAGTCAATACAAAACTCAATGACCTCCTCATTTTCATGGCCCTTGGAGATGCTTCCTTCTGGCCTAGCACGGTTATGAACATATTTCTTTAAGACTCCCATGAACCTCTCAAAGGGGAACATATTGTGTAGAAATACAGGACCCAAAACGTTAATATCTTTGCATAGGTGAACTAGGACGTGCGTCATGATGTTGAAGAAGGATGGTGGGAACACCAACTCGAAACTGACAAGACATTGCACCAAATCATTCTCTAACCTTGGTATGATTTCTGGATCGATTACCTTCTGAGAGATTGCATTGAGAAATGCACATAGCTTCACAATGGCTAATCGAACGTTTTCCGATAGAAGCCCCCTCAATGCAACCGGAAGTAGTTGCGTCATAATCACGTGGCAGTCATGAGACTTTAGGTTCTGGAACTTTTTCTCTGCCATGTTTATTATTCCCTTTATATTCGACAAGAAGCTAGACGGTACCTTAATACTGAGCAGGCATTCAAAGAAGATTTCCTTCTCTTCTTTGGTAAGAGCGTAGCTTGCATGACCCTGATGTATGCCGTCTTTTCTGTGCATACGTTGCTGGTCCTCCCATGCCTCAGGTGTATCTTTTGTCTTCCCATACGCCCAAGAAGCCAAGCAGGGTCACACAAAGATTCTTCGTCACGTGCATCACGTCGATTGCGGAGCGGACCTCTAGGTCTTTCCAATAGGGCATGTCCCAAAATATAGATTTCTTCTTCCACATGGGTGCGCGTTCGTCAGCGTCATTCGGAACAGGTTGTCCACCTGGACCCTTTCCAAAGACCACCTTCAAATCCTTGACCATATCATGTACATCAGCACCAGTACAGTGGCGAGGCTTCGTCCAGTGATCCGCCTCACCTTTGAAATGCTTGCCTTTCTTTCTTACGGGATGCCTGCTCGGAAGAAATCGACGATGTCCCAGGTACACATTCTTCTTACAATTAGCCAAATATATACTGTCGGTATTGTCCAAACAGTGCGTGCATGCACGGTATCCCTTGTTTGTCTGTCCTGAAAGGTTAATGAGAGCAGGCCAATCATTGATGGTCACGAACAGCAACGCCTTTAGTTCAAATTCTTCCCCCATGTGCTCATCCCACACACGTACACCTGTTCCATTCCACAGTTGTAAGAGTTCTTCAACTAATGGCCTTAGGTACACATCAATGTCGTTGCCGGGTTGCTTAGGGCCTTGGATGAGCACTGGCATCATAATGAACTTCCGCTTCATGCACAACCAAGGAGGAAGGTTATACAAACATAGAGTCACAGGCTAGGTGCTATGGTTGCTGCTCTGCTCCCCAAAAGGATTAATGCCATCTGCGCTTAGACCAAACCATACGCTCCTTGCATCATCTGCAAACTCCTTCCAGTACTTTCTTTCGATTTTTCTCCACTGCAACCCATCAGCGGGTGTCGTGGTTCTAAGTCTGACATCAATGTAGGGGGTAGGTATGGAGAGGCAAGATCTTAGCTATGGAGTAGTTGTAAGCACACGAGGTTTACGAGTTCAGACCCTTCTCGGAGGAAGTAATAGCCCTATGTTTCGGAGCCCGGAGGCAGTCGACTGGATTATGCGTGTATGAATTACAGGGGTGCGAACCCTTTACACTGAGGAGGGGGTGGCTTATATAGAGTTCGCCAGACCCCTCCGGCCCTCAGTTGTGCAGGGTTTTAAATACATTAAGGTCGGGCGTTACTGGTAACGCCCCTAATAAAGTGCTATGATGACCATAAAAGCTACTTAATAACCGACCGTTAGCGTGCGGAGTGCCTTTAGGTCTCCTGGCCGTCGAGTGGTTGGATCTTGGTCGAGTGATTGCTTCTTGGTCGAGTGTCGTCGAGTCTGTCGAGTGGAACACCTCCAAGTCGATTGAAAGGTGATTTCTTCTAGAGATGTCCTTGGGTAGGGCAGTTGGGACAGGTCCATGACCCTACCCTAGGTACATAGCTTCATCATTAGCCCCCGAATGGATCGAGGTTTGAGTGGGGAAGTTGTTGAGAACTTCTCCGACTCATTTTTCATGCCATGAGCATATCTTGTTTCGGATCAATGATCCTGAGTGATGACGGCAACTTCCTTTTCAGTCGCCTTGATCCATTCTTAGTTTTTTGTCGAGTGAGTTTCTTTACTTGAAAAGCTTCGAGTGACGATGTGGAGGAGATCTTCCGTCTGACAAGTTGTTCTGTTGCCTGCAGATTTCGCGGGATTCGAATTTTGGGAAGCGCGCGGGACGGGGAAGGCCACAGTAATCGGATGGGATAGGGCGGAGCTGCCTCGATCTTCGCGCCACCTTTTTCGCCATGTATCGCGCGCGCGATTGTTACGGGATTTGACAGGACCGCCCGGGCCTACCAGTCAGCCACTCGGAAGCAACCTCATATAAGGCGTCGGACCGGGGTTTCTGGAACAGTGCGTTCCCATTTCCTCTTCTCCTCTTCAGGCTTCTTCGTCGCGCTCGTGATCGCCCCAGCGCTGCCGCTCCATACGCGTCTCGCCAGCGATGATGGGGAAGGAGAATACGGCAGCTCTGGAGCGGGTGAAGAAGGCGACGGCAAAGGCGAAGGGGAAGGCGACCAGTCGGGGTGGATCTTCCTCGCGAGCCGGCCTGCCGAAAGGCTGGATCCAGGGCGACTTGATCTGCTCGACGATCCGCCAAGAAGACCTCGACGACCTAGCCGAAGGAGGGCTGATCCCCCATGGATCGGTGCGGCTTCCGGGGAAGGAATCCGAGCCGCAACCTCGGGAGGGTGAGCGCATTCTCCTTGCCACCCACGTCGACCGTGGATTTTCCTTGCCTCCTCACCCTTTCTTTCGGGGATTTCTGAATTTCTTTGGGGCACAACTCCACCACTTCACTCCCAACACAATCGTGTATCTCGCTGCTTTCGTGTCTTTGTGCGAGAATTTCTTGGGTTGTCGGCCTCACTCGGGTCTTTTCAAGCACATTTTCACCTGTTGTTCTCAGACGGTGAAAAAGGCCAATCCGAGTGACGAGAGAACACAAGTGATTCAGATGTGTGGGGGTCTTGGTGTTCAGATGAGAGGGAAAAGTTCCTTTCCATCCATGATTCTTCCCAACTCGGTTCGCCGATGGCAGTCGACCTGGTTTTACTACAAAGACCAACCGACGCCAGGGCAGTCGACTGGTCTCCCTCCTTTTACCATGGACCGAGTGAGGAAACCTTCCTCTTTGAAGGTGCTCCCGGAGGAGAAGGCGCAGGTTAGGGTGCTGGTCGAACGAGTGGTCCAGCTTATCCGTGACGGGGTCACCGGTATGGATCTCTTGGAGGTTTTCCTTCAGCGGCGCATCCAGCCTCTTCAAGCCCGAGACCATCCGATGTGGATGTATTTGGGTCTTGACGACTCCACTCGGATTCACCCGGAGGAGGTCGGTGACGACACACTGGAGAAGTGGCTGTCGGGCATGACCGGAAACAAGGACAACCCCAGGGGAGCCAGGAGAGTTCCTCCATTCGACCAGTCCCATGTACCAGAGAAGGTCCGATTCTGAGCTTTGATTGTAATCTGAATTCACTCGCGCAGCTATCTATACTTTGTCAACTGACTTTATTCTTCCTGCTTTCTTTCAGGCTCTTATCGAAATGTATTCAATGCCCAACGGAGAGCAAGAGCAAGGCTTGGAAGGAGAGGCGAGCGGCGGCGATAGTGGTGAATGGTATTCTGACGGTGAAGGGGACGAAGAAAGTGATGACTCAAGTGACGAAGAAGAAGTCGAGTCGCCTCCTCGCAAGGAGAGGCGATCCAAGCTTGACCAAGAACGACCGAGCACCCGTGAAAAGGCGATTGCTCAGGCTGGTCAGTCTTCAAAGCGTCCTCGGACCTCTTCACCAACCCCAACTGAAAAAGCATCAAAGCATCCCAAAGTTGTAGAGCGAAACCTCGGAAGGCGTTGCCGAAGATTAAGATTGACATCCCCGCCGCTTCTGCGTGAGGGTCTCCCTTTGTATTCACTCGATGCCCCGTGCTGTTTGTTTTTTCTTGATTTAACCAGACGAACTTTGGAACTGGCAGCACTGCTACTTCCGAGACCTCAGCTTATAGGGACGAGGATGAGGTAATGGAGGATGCAGTCACTTCCAATCTGGGTATGATTTCTGCCATTCTGTCTTTATTTGGTCGACTCAACTGCAATGTGTACCATTGGGTGATGTGATTTTGGCGATTGAACTTTGAACAGCTCCTAACATTATTGACCTCCCCGATGATGAGGATGAAGAGCCCGAGAGGCCTTTGACAAGGAAAAATAGGCAAGCTCCTGCAAGCAAGGTACCACAGTCGACGCTGAGGACGGAACCAGTCGTTCAGGACGCTGGTGATGCCAATCAGGGTTCCGTTACCTTCGCCGTGCCATTGTCGAGTGTCTTGCCTTCTTCATCGACTGCTCAGGCCCCTGTCGACCCACCTTCAGTTTTTGCGACCCATCATGTCCCAGAGGACGAAGTGAATGCTGCCAAGGAAGCCATACGCCAGGCGGGCATTATGATGGAGAAGATGAAGACGGTGCGGGACGCCAGTTAGGCCGCCTACGACGCCAGCTCGACTCTCCAAAGTAACGTTCAGGTTAGTTGGTCACCGCTTGTTCTGTTAGGATATGCTATCTGAAGACTCTCTTTCCGAAAATCTTTGCATCTATACACCCACTGGGTGCGTTGATTAAATTTTTGAACTAGTGGGGGTACGCTGAGTGCACCCACTGGGTGTAGTCCCCGAGACTACGGTGGACTGCTGGCAGTCGACTGTAGTCTTTGTATTTTGATTCTTTCGCTCGATGTGGTCTGGCTGCGTCGAGTGTAAACCGAACTAGTAGTTTGTCTCTTCTACTCGGTCTGGGCGAGTGGGATCAGAACCAGTGGGGGCACGCCAAGTGCACCCACTGGGTGTAGTACCCGAGACCGCAGTCGACTGCTGGCAGTCGACTGTGGTCTGAGTTCTATGGTCTGAGTTCTTCTTTCTCTCTCTTTTTTACTCCCCGCACTCGACTCCGGCGGGCCAGTCGAGTGGGATCAGAACCGGTGGGGGCACGCAAAGTGCACCCACTGGGTGTAGTCCCCGAGACTATGGTGGACTGCAGGCAATCGATCGTAGTCTTAGTATTTATTGTCTTTGTCGTTTTTTGCTGTAAAATAACTTCTCCTCCCTGATTGCAGAAATCTTGTGATCTTGGAGCTCGCTTTGATGACTTGGAGAAATAGCAGATCCAACTGAACCTTGACTTGGAATTGGCCAAGACAGAGCTGCAAAAGGCCAAGGACATCGCCAATGGTAAGACGAGCTTGTCGACTGGTTTGTCTTAGGCTTGAGTACCCTTCTGCTCTTTCTGAATCAAGCACCATTTCTTTGCAGAAAAACTGAGAGAAGCTCTGGCGAAGAAGGATCAGGATTTGGCTGCTGCTCAAAAGGAAGCTGACGACAGAACCGCTCTGGCTGAACAGAAACTGGCTTCGGTCGGCCAATTGGAAGAAGAGAACACCAAGATGAAATCTGCTCTGAACGAAGCCAACAAAGAGTGCACGCGCTTGAAGAAGGACAATCTCAACCTGTACGAGAAGATGGAAGGCATCGCTCGCAGGAGGGACGATCTGGAGAGCTATCTGAGGAGCCTTGCCAAGAAGTTGTTCATCAAGCTTGAAGGTATACATTTTGTTCCGACTGATGTTTTTTGTTGACCTAGCATACGAAAATTGACTTATCCTTGGATCGTGAATGTAGAGTTTTGCCAGAACTTTGAGGAGGAGACTGGGCGGATTGAGCCAGGTTTGGACCCAATCAATTCTCCCGTGAAAGATGAAACTGCCATGAATCTGCTCCGACTGGAATCCCGCATCGATGGTGTTGTGGACTACTTGGCTCGGCTGAAGGTCGCCACGTCACGGATCGACACGGCACTTTGGCCAGAGGCCACGCTCCAGAATGATCTTGAGTCCCTAATGACTCGACTTAATGAGATCCCTGATCGAGTGCAGGAGTGGAAGAAATCTTCTGCCTGGTGTGGTGCTGATATAGCTCTGTCTTTGGTTCGTGTCCACTGCAAGGAGGTGTGACAAGATAAGCTGGCAGCAATCAAGGTCGCCAACACCTAGAGGCATGACTTCCGATCTTTTATGGAGACTTTTATTGCTGCAGCCACTCGTATCGCCGACGGTGTCGACCTGGACGAGTTCGTCGAGCCTGCCAGTCCTCCTCCTGCGGAGTGAACAAACTTTTATGCCCCACCTTAAATTTGCCTCGGAATGCCGAGTGGTTTTTGTAACCGTTAAAGTCTTTCGGGCTGAATGCCCGAGCACTTCGATCTGTGGTCTGGAACCTTTAGGATTTATCTGAACTTGGTTTATCGTTGAATATCTTCATGAATCCTCCGTCGAGTGGAACTCGTTCTTCACTCGAGACAACTTTTGTATTTGTGGCGCAACTCCGAAGGAGAAGGTAGCAGTCGACCTGCACCTCGTCGTCCTTGCGGGTCGGCGATGGAGCGCATGTTGTATTTGTGGCGAAGCTCCCAAGGAGAAGGCAGCAGCCGACCTGCACCTCATCGTCCTTGCGGAGTGGGATGGAGCGTACGCTGTATTTGTGGCGAAGCTCCCAAGGAGAAGGTGGCAGTCGACCTGCACCTCGTCGTCCTTGCGGAGTGGGATGGAGCGCACGTTGTATTTGTGGCGAAGCTCCCAAGGAGAAGGTGGCAGTCGACATGTACCTCGTCATCCTTGTGGATTGAGATGGAGTGCACGTTGTATTTGTGGCGAAGCTCCCAAGGAGAAGGTGGCAGTCGTCCTGCACCTCGTCGTCCTTGTGGATTGAGATGGAGCGCATGTTGTATTTGTGGCGAAGCTCCCAAGGAGAAGGTGGCAGTCGACCTGCACCTCGCCGTCCTTGTGGATTGAGATGGAGCGCATGTTGTATTTGTGGCGAAGGTCCCAAGGAGAAGGTGGCAGTTGACCTGCACCTTGTCGTCCTTGTGGATTGAGATGGAGTGCACGTTGTGTTTGTGGCGAAGCTCCCAAGGAGAAGGTGGCAGTCGACCTGCACCTCGTCGTCCTTGTGGATTGAGATGTGTTTCGTACTTAGGCGAGTACTGGACTGCAGCTAAGCCCTCGAGTGGGAGGCTGGCTCACCACTCGGTAGGATTTTCAAATACTTAGGTGAATACTGGACTGCAGCTAAGCCCCCGAGTGGGAGGGTCGCTCACCACTCGGTAGGATTTTTCAAATACTTAGGCGAGTACTGGACTGCAGCTAAGCCCCCGAGTGGGAGGGTCGCTCACCACTCGGTAGGATTTTCAAATACTTAAGCGAGTACTGGACTGCAGCTAAGCCCCCGAGTGGGAGGGTCGCTCACCACTCGGTAGGATTTTTCAAATAATTAGGTGAGTACTGGACTGCAGCTAAGCCCCCAAGTGGGAGGGTCGCTCACCACTCGGTAGGATTTTTCAAATACTTAGGCGAGTACTGGACTGCAGCTAAGCCCCCAAGTGGGAGGGTCGCTCACCACTCGGCAGGATTCTCAAATACTTAGGCGAGTACTGGACTGCAGTTAAGCCCCCGAGTGGGAGGGTCGCTCTCCACTCGGTAGGATTTTTCAAATACTTAGGCGAGTACTGGACTGCAGCTAAGCCCCCGAGTGGGAGGGTCGCTCACCACTCGGTAGGATTTTCAAATACTTAGGCGAGTACTGGACTGCAGCTAAGCCCCCGAGTGGGAGGCTGGCTCACCACTCGGTAGGATTTTCAAATACTTAGGCGAGTACTGGACTGTAGCTAAGCCCCCGAGTGGGAGGGTCGCTCACCACTCGGTAGGATTTTCAAATACTTAGGCGAGTACTGGACTGCAGCTAAGCCCCCGAGTGGGAGGCTGGCTCACCACTCGGTAGGATTTTCAAATACTTAGGCGAGTACTGGACTGCAGCTTAGCCCCCGATTGGGAGGGTCGCTCTCCACTTGGTAGGATTTTTCTTTTACAAACTTAGGTGAAACGGATTCACAGCTAAGCCACCCGCTGGGGGATTTCTTCCGCAAACAAAAACAACAACAATCATTGGGAAAATTATAACGCTCTTGTCTTTGATAAATAAACTACAGGAGTTTTTCTTATTACATCACATCCGAGTGAGAATTCAAGTATAAAAGGGGCGGAGTAGCTCCGCATTCCAGGCTCGTGGCTCATCAATCTGGCGATCGACATTATAAAGGTGATACGCTTCATTGTGGAGGACTCTGGTGACTATGAAGGGACCTTCCCAAGTAGGAGCGAGTTTGTGTGGTTTCTGTTGATCCACTCGGAGGACCAAGTCTCCTTCTTGGAAGGCTCGACTCTTCACATTTCTGGCATGGAATCGACGCAAGTCTTGCTGATAGATGATAGATCGGATCATGGCCATTTCTCTTTCTTCTTCCAGGAGGTCGACTGCATCCTGTCGGGCTTGTTCTGCTTCATCTTCAGAGTAGAGCTCGACTTGGGGTGCGTTGTGAAGCAGGTCACTCGGCAAAACTGCTTCGGCTCCGTAGACCAGAAAGAATGGGGTTCTTCTGTCGATCGGTTCGGGGTTGTCCTCAATCCCCAAAGAACTGATGGAAGCTCGTCGACCCATGCACCTTCTGCGTGCTTGAGATCGCGCATCAATCGAGGTTTCAGTGCTTTGAGAATTAAGCCGTTTGCTCTTTCTGCTTGTCCATTCGACTGGGGGTGAGCGACTGAAGCGTAGTCGACTCGTGTGCCCTGAGAGGCGCAAAAGGCTCTGAATTTGTCGGAATCGAAGTTTGACCCATTGTCAGTGATGATGTTGTGCGGAACTCCATATCTGAATATCAACTCTCTGATGAAACTGATAGTAGTGCAAGCATCAAGATTCTTGATAGGCTTAGCTTCAATCCATTTGGTGAACTTGTCGACTGCTACTAGCACATGAGTGAAGCCGCTCCTGCCCATTCTCAGTGTCCAACCATGTCCAGTCCCCAAACGGCGAAGGGCCAGACGAGTGGAATGGTTTTCAGGGCTGACGCGGGCTTGTGCGACATATTGGAGTAAAACTGACATCCTTCACACTTGTCGACTATCTCTTTCGCCATTTCATTCGCTCTTGGCCAGTAGAATCCCGCTCGGTATGCTTTAGCCACAATGGTCCGAGAGGACGCATGATGACCACAGGTCCCCGAGTGGATATCATCAAGGATCATCTGACCTTCTTCTGGTGTTATACACTTCTGACTGACTCCAGTCGCGCTTTCTCTATACAACTGTCCCTTTATGACTGTAAAGGCCTTGGATCGACGGACGATCTGTCGAGCCTCTTCTTCGTCCTCTGGGAGTTCTTTCCTTAGGATGTACGCGATGTACGGTATTGTCCAGTCGGGAGTGATGACCAAGACTTCCATGATCAGGTCGACCACAGCTGGAACTTCAACTTTAGTCGGATCCGTGGCACTTTTTGGCTGCGGGGCCTCTTCAGTGAAGGGATCCTCCTGAACTGATGGTGTGTGGATGTGTTCCAAAAACACATTGCTGGGAATGGCTTCTCTTTTGGAACCTATTTTTGCCAAATCATCAGCTGCTTGATTTTTCAGTCGGGGTATGTGATGAAGTTCTAACCCCTCGAATTTCTTCTCCAGCTTTCTCACTGCATTGCAATAACCAGTCATGGCTGGACTTCTGACGTCCCACTCCTTCATCACCTGATTAACCACCAAATCTGAGTCGCCATAGACCATGAGGCGACGGACGCCGAGTGAAATGGCCATGCGCAACCCATATAAAAGTGCTTCATATTCTGCCTCGTTATTGGAGGAATCAAACTGGATTTGAAGAACATATCTGAGCTTATCTCCTCGGGGGGAGACCAATACCACCCCGGCACCGGAACCATTCAGCATTTGGAACCGTCGAAGAACATGGTCCAATGCTCCGAGTGAACCTGAGTCGGCAGTTGCTGTTCAATCCACTCGGCGATGAAATCTGCTATTGCCTGGGACTTGATAGCTTTCTTTGCCTCAAACTTGATATCTAGAGGAAGGAGTTCAATCGCCCATTTTGCCACTCGACCAGTTGCATCTCTGTTATGCAGGATCTCTGACAATGGAGCGTCGCTGACGACTGTAATGGAATGATCAGAGAAGTAGTGAGCAACCTTCTTTGTGGTCATATAAATCCCATATACAAGCTTCTGATAATGAGGATATCTTTGCTTCGACGGGGTCAAAACTTCAGAAATATAATATACTGGGCGCTGAACTTTGAAGGCTTTTCCTTCTTCTTCCCGCTCGACCGTAAGTACCGTACTGACGACTTGTCCCGTGGCCGCGATGTAAAGCAGCAAAGGCTCTTTGCTGATTGGGGCAGCAAGCACCGGCTGGGTGGAGAGCAGAGCTTTGAGCTCTGCAAACGCTGCATCAGCTTCAGGAGTCCACTCGAACTTGTCGGACTTCTTCATCAATCGGTAAAGAGGCAATGCCTTTTCACCGAGACGAGAGATGAATCGACTTAAAGCGGCCAAGCAACCAGTAAGCTTCTGGACGTCGTGCACTCGCACAGGACTTTTCATTCGGAGTATAGTACCGACTTTTTCTGGATTGGCGTCGATTCCCCGTTCGGAAACGAGAAAACCGAGTAACTTTCCGCCAGGAACTCCGAATGTGCACTTTGATGGATTAAGCTTGATATCATACCTCCTGAGGTTGGCAAAGGTTTCAGCAAGGTCAGTCAGCAGGTCGGAACCCTTCCGTGACTTGACCACAATATCATCCATGTATGCTTCCACATTCCGACTGATTTGAGTGAGCAAACACTTCTGAATCATCCTCATGAATGTGGCTCCGACATTCTTGAGGCCGAACGGCATGGTAACATAACAGAAGCACCCGAATGGAGTGATGAAAGCTGTTTTGATCTCGTCAGGTCCATACAGACGGATCTGATGGTACCCGGAATAGGCGTCTAAAAAAGACAGTCGCTCACATCCCGCAGTCGAGTCGACTATCTGGTCGATGCGGGGGAGAGGAAAATGATCTTTCGGGCAGGCCCGATTGATATGTTTAAAGTCAATGCACATGCGAAGTGACTTGTCCTTCTTCGGGACCATGACAATGTTGGCGAACCACTCGGAGTGGTAGATCTCTCGGATGAACTCTGCTGCTAAGAGCCGAGCCACCTCCTCACCAATAGCCTTTCTCTTCTGGACGGCGGACCGTCGGAGATGTTCTTTGACAGGTTTTACTTTTGAGTCGACTCGTAGGCGGTGCTCAGCCAGCTCCCTGGGAACACCCGGCATGTCAGAAGGCTTCCATGCGAAAATGTCCCAGTTCTCACGGAGGAACTGGATGAGCGCTTCTTCCTATTTGGAGTCGAGTGTTGTTGAGATATGAGTCAGAGCAGCACTGGGATCGGTCGGGTGAATGTGAGCTGGCTTCGTTTCGCCAGATGACTAAAAAGCTGATTCTTTAGCGGGCTTCTTGGCTCGCAACAAATCACTCGGGTCTGCAGTCTTCTGGTATTCCTGCAGCTCCACCACTGCCATCTGAGCATCAGCGATCTTTGAACCTTTCTGAAAACACTCTTCTGCTTTCTTCCGATTGCCCGTAACAGTGATCACACCTTTGGGACCAGGCATCTTCAATTTGAGATACACATAACATGGTCGAGCCATGAAGCGTGCATAAGCCGGCCTGCCCAGAATAGCGTGATAAGCACTCTGGAAATCTACAACTTCGAACGTCAACTTTTCTTTGCGGTAATTCTTGGAATCACCGAAAACCACATCAAGAGCAATCTGGCCGAGTGACTCAGCCTTCTTTCCAGGAATGACTCCATGGAAACTCATGTTGCTGGTACTGAGTCTGGACATCGGAATGCCCATCCCTTTCAATGTCTCAGCATACAGTATGTTCAAACCACTGCCACCATCCATCAAGACTTTGGTCAGTCGAGTGCCTTCAACAACTGGGTCGACCACCAAAGCTTGCCTCCCAGGGGTGGCAATGTGCGTTGGGTGATCGGACTGGTCGAATGTGATGGCAGTCTGAGACCACTTCAGATAACTGGGTGTTGCCGGAGCAACCATATTCACCTCACGGTTGATAACTTTCAGTCGACTTTTGCTTTCAACATCAGCAAAAATCATCAGGGTGGAATTGACCTGGGGGTATCCATCATCACTGTCTTCCTTGTCCTCAACTTTGTCCGACTCCTTTTCCTTATCTTTGGGCTGCTTGCCCTGGAACTGCTGGATCAAGAGCCGACACTGTCGAGTGGTATGTTTCGGGTAAATGAACTTACCCTCTTCATCTTTCTTGGTGTGGATGTGACATGGCAAATCCAACACATCATTTCCGTCTTGGTCTTTAACTTTCTTGGGGTTCCAAGGTCCTTTGGGTTTCCCCTTAAACTTTCCTTGAGTTACAGCCAAGGCTTCCCCAGGAGCAGCTGGCTCGGCTTTCCGCTTCTGTTTCCGATTGGAATTTCCTCCTCCGGTTTCTTGAGCGACTGACTTGAGCTTGCCACTCCTGAGTCGATCCTCATCTTCACCATTAGCGTACTTGGTGGCAATCTCCATCATCCGATTCAGAGACATATCTCCGGTTCGACCGAATTTCAGATTCAGTTCTCTGTACTTGACGCCTTCTTTGAAGGCACAGACTGCTTGGTGGTCAGACACATTCTCTATCGTGTGATGTAACGTGATCCATCTCTGGATGTAATCACTCAAAGTTTCATTCGGCTTCTGCACGCAAGACCGCAGTTCCGTCAGCCCTGCCGGTCGCTTGCATGTTCCTTCAAATGTGGTGACAAACACTCGGGCGAGATCTTCCCAAGTGTAAATGCTGCTGGGTGCTAACTGGTTCAGCCACGCTCTGGCCGAGCCCTCCAACATGAGAGGCAGGTGCTTCATGGCCACTTCATCATTGCCGCCGCCAATCTGGACGGCCACTCGGTAGTCTTCAAGCCAAGTATCGGGCTTAGACTCACCAGTGAACTTACTGACTCCAGTCGCCAACCTGAAGTTGGGAGGAATCATAGCGGCCCTGATGGCTCTACTAAAGCACTCTGGCCCCGAAACATGTACTCTGCTGCTGGTAGGTGCATCTCTGTCGTGACCTTCTCGGTGAGCTCTATTCCTGTCGACCAAACCTTGAACAAGAATGGATCTCGCATCAAAGCCTGGCTCCCTGGGGTCGACTGGAATCCTTCGCCCAACACTATGGGGGCGCCTGTCATCCTGCTGTCGAGGCGCATACGACCCGCTCCTCGGAGGAGGGGTGGGCACTCGACGTCGATCGTTACGATCGAATCGGTGATCGTATTGTTCATGGTTCCCGTACTGACTGGACTGTGTCTACAGCAACGGATCTACTATGAATCCTGTTCCGCGACTGAGAAACAGCGGAATTCTGGTCTCCTGCTGCCCGGAGTAACGCTCTGATCTGCAGCAAGCCTCTGCCAGCCTCCGACTGGGAAGGCTGAATCGACTCTGCTATACGGGCTGCAGCTGCTAAATTCTAAATCGGAGTTCGATATACCTGCGGGGGCGGAAAGAGCTGACGTCGACTGGATTCTGGAACCCGTTGTCGCGCACGCTCGTCGAGTGCTCGCTGGAGGTTCTCCAGTCGAGTGCGCTCGGCCAAGTTTGCCAGGCGCGCGTCCTCCAAGGCACGAGCCTCGGGGGTTTCTCCAATGATAGGAGTGTGCAGTGCATCCATGTTCCGGCGACGAAGTTCTTCTCTCTGCAGCGACGTGAGAGGCTCGGGGAGATATTCCTCATGGGGACGCGACGGGTCGCCTCCACCCGCGCCTCCGTCGGTGCAGGGAAAACCGGGAGGACTGGGCGGTCCATCGACCATCAGAACCTCCGCCACCGGATCATTGTTGTTGCACTCGGATGCGGTCTCTGCGGAGCCAGTTGAACAGGCCGTGGAGGGATTTGTCGGGCTCGATCGCCGCGACTTGAGGGTTGGCCGACTGGCGTGCCACCGCGTGTCTCACCCACCGCTGAAGTCTCGATCGACTGGAGCGCTTGCGCCAGCGGGAAACAGGGAGAGAGGACAACACAGGAACTGACCGATAATGGGTCGACAGTTGCCACAAGAGGACGCCGTGGACGCACACGCGAAAGTGCGTTGCCCCACGGACAGGGAGTGCGTCCACGTCGAGCTGAGCCTCCTGAAGCCAAGCGAAGTCGTCGGCGATGAACGTGGGCGCGCCGAGACGAATCTCGCGGCCCTCCACCAAAACTCCGCCAGAAACCAGGATGATTTGGATCGGAAAAGATCGCAACTCCTCCAACAAATCGCTAAAACACCTGCCCCACGGTGGGCGCCAACTGTCGTGGTTCTAAGTCTGACAGCAATGTAGGGGGGGTAGGTATGGAGAGGCAAGATCTTAGCTATGGAGTAGTTGTAAGCACACGAGGTTTACGAGTTCAGGCCCTTCTGGGAGGAAGTAATAGCCCTATGTCTCGGAGCCCGGAGGCGGTCGACTGGATTATGCGTGTATGAATTACAGGGGTGCGAAGCCTTTACACTGAGGAGGGGGGTGGCTTATATAGAGTTCGCCGGACCCCTCCGGCCCTCAGTTGTGCAAGGTTTTAAATACATTAAGGTCGGGCGTTACTGGTAACGCCCCTAATAAAGTGCTATGATGACCATAAAAGCTACTTAATAACCGACCGTTAGCTTGCGGAGTGCCTTTAGGTCTCCTGGCCGTCGAGTGGTTGGATCTTGGTCGAGTGATTGCTTCTTGGTCGAGTGTCTTCGAGTCTGTCGAGTGGAAAACCTTCAAGTCGATTGAAAGGTGATTTCTTCTAGAGATGTCCTTGGGTAGGGCAGTTGGGACAGGTCCATGACCCTACCCTAGGTACATAGCTTCATCAGTGGGTACTCTCAACTTTCCTTCTTTCTTACGGTCTTCTCTGTGCCATCGCATCGCCTTGGCATGCTCTTTGTTTTGGAACAAACGTTTCAACCGTGGTATTATAGGAGCATACCACATCACCTTGGCAGGAATCTTCTTCCTGGGGCGCTCACCCTCGACATCACCAGGGTCATCGCGGCTGATCTTATAGCACAATGCACCGCATACCGGGCAAGCATTCAAATCCTCGTACTCACTGCGGTAGAGGATGCAATCATTAGGGCATGCATGTATCTTCTGCACCTCCAACCCTAGAGGGCAGACAACCTTCTTTGCTTCGTATGTACTCTCGGGCAATTAGTTGTCCTTTGGAAGCATATCCTTTATCATTACCAGCAACTTTCCAAATCCCTTGTCAGATACACCATTCTCTGCCTTCCATTGCAGCAATTCCAGTGTGGTGCCCACCTTTTTCTTGTCACCTACGCAATTCGGGTACAACAATTTTTTGTGATCCTCCAACATGCGCTGCAACTTCTTCTTCTCCAAATCACTTGCGCAGTTTCTCTTTGCATCGGCAATGGCCCGGCCTAGATCATCAACGGGCTCATCTGATGCCTCTTCTTCAGCTTCTTCCCGCATTGCCGGCTCAGCTTCTTCCCGCATTGCCGGCTCAGCTTCTTCCCCCATTGTTGTATCATCGTATTCAGGGAACCCATGGCCAGGATAGCTGTCGTCGTCCTCTTCTTCTTCATTGTCTTCCATCATAACCTCTCTTTCTCCGTGCTTGGTCCAAACATTATAGTGGGGCACGAAACCGGACTTAAACTGGTGGACTCGAATGGTTCTTGACTTAGAGTAATTTAGCCCATTCTTACAGACAACACATGGACAAGGCATAAAACCATCCGCCCGCTTGTTTGCCTCAGCCGCAAGCAGAAAAGTTTGCACGCCATTAATGAACTCGGGAGAGCATCGGTCATCGTACATCCATTGTCGGCTCATCTTCAATACACAGCACCAAAAACACCAAATTAATACAAGTTCATACATAAAGTTCATACAACACTTAAATGCAACAAACAAATAACTCTCTAGCTAAAGCATTTAAATGCAACAACAAATGCGATCAAGATCGCAACTAAGGTAACAATTGATCCAACAGCATAATGACACCAAGCCTCACTATCGATGGCATATTTTCTTATCTTTCTAATCTTCAAGCGCATTTTCTCCATCTTGATCTTGTGATCATCGACGACATCAGCAACATGCAACTCCAATTCCATCTTCTCCCCCTCAATTATTTTCAATTTTTCTTTCAAGTACTTGTTTTCTCTTTCAACTAAATTTAACCTCTCGACAATAGGGTCGGTTGGAATTTCTGGTTCAAATACCTCCTAGAAAAAATATCTATGTCAACTTGATGGGCATAATTTGTCATAAACACGAAATGTAACTAATTTTAAAAGAGAATATATATACCACATCCGAATCATAACAAGGACGAGGGGCGCCGACGGGGATGGATATGAAAACCATGGCACTATGTATAACAAACAACATATGGGTAAGATAATTATATGAGTAACTATATATCCAAATCACACAAACATCAATTTTTATATAAAATTTCATGAACAAGAGGCTCACCACAAGGTGGTGCCGGCGACGGGACGGTGCGGGCGATCGACGGTGGTTACGGCGGAGATTTTGAAGGCACTAAGTAAACCACACCTACATATGCAGACTAAGTGTTATTTTTTACCTCAAATTGCATATAAATCAAACACTAGCACATATAATTCCTCCCAAATTACTAAACTCACAAATTAAACACTATATAAAGCATTGCAAGAGCTAATCTAGCAATGAGAGATGAAAGGACAAAATTGCTAACCTTTGTGATCATTTGAATCGATGGGGACCTTCAAATCTTGACAAATTTTGGGCAAAATGTGTGATGAGCTCGACAGGAAGAGGGGAAGAACAGAGAGGGAGGGGAAAGGGGAAGAACAGAGCGAGCTCGGGTGGACGAAGGGTTTATGTAGGATGACCTTTAGTACCGGTTCGTGACACGAACCGGTACTAAAGGTGCTGGAGGGGCCCCAGACTGACAACATCCTGCCACCACTCTCATTAGTACCGGTTCGTGGCATGAACCGGTGCTAAAGGTTCGCCACAAACCGGTACTAATGAGAGAGCCCCGGCTAGCCATTGGAACCGGCACTAATGGACACATTAGTGCCGGCTCAAATTCAAACCGGCACTAATGTGCTTCACATTTGACCCTTTTTATACTAGTGATAGTGAGCTTCTAATTATGAGGACAAGAGGATTAGCCATGCTCTAATTAGTCAACGAGGACCAACTAGAGCATGAACTAGAAGAACTAGAGGATGCTCCAAAAACTGCGTATACATAGAGCAAAAACCCCTAGTATATATAGGTTGGAGGAGAAGGAGGAGAGGGCGGCCACCAAGGGGGGGGGGAGTTCCCCCTTGGGGCACCGGCCATGGGGAGGCCCCTTTTCCAATTCGCCCCACCCACAAGAAAGGGGGGTGTTGGTGTCAAAACCAGCGGATCTCGGGTAGGGGGTCTCGAACTATGCGTCTAAGGTCGATGGTAATAGGAGACAGGGGACACAATGTTTACCCAGGTTCGGGCCCTCTCTATGGAGGCAATACCCTACTTCCTGCTTGATTGATCTTGATGAATATGAGTATTACAAGAGCTGATCTACCACGAGATCGTAATGGCTAAACCCTAGGAGTCTAGCTGGTATGACTATGGTAATGAATATCCTCTGGACTAAGCTCTCCGGTTTATATAGACACCTGAGAGATCTAGGGTTACATAAGGTCAGTTACAGAAGAAGGAATCAACATAATCGGTCGCCAAGCTTGCCTTCCACGCCAAGGAGAGTCCCATCCGGACATGGGGGAGAGTCTTCGGTCTTCGTATCTTCACAGCCCATCAGTCCGGCCCATGGCTAACAAGCCGGACGCCCGAGGACCCCTTAGTCCAGGACTCCCTCAGTAGCCCCTGAACCTGGTGTCACAGCCTGATTTTTGGCCCTTTCCTTTTCTTTTGTTTTTTTGAGATTTTTGCTTGAGTTTTCTTTTTCCATGGCTTTGTGGTCTGGAAACTGAAGAATATGACCTCTTCTTTGCTTCCAGAGTGGCTTGTCCACCTCAAATCCTTCCCTAGACCTTTCCATTTTCATCCTAGCCCAAATCCCAATATTCTTTTTATTGGGAATATTCCTTTTCTATTAAAGGAATAACCCTAATTGCCCCAGGTTGTGAAGCAACCTATATTTCCATCACTCCTAAAATTCCCAAATAATTTTCATAAATTGTTTGGGTCATATCTTTCTCAAATATGGAAAAATATTTCATTGGCCATATTTCCCATCATCCTCAAATAATTCTTTTCCTATTCTGTCCTGAATGGCAGATTGTGAAGCAAGTGCCATTTATCTTTGCCCAATCGACTCCAAACTTCCTGGACATCTTTTCATGTCCAAACAATTGCCCCATGACAAATTTAAACTTAATTTGCCTAGTAAATATTCCTGAGAAATTTTTCAAAGTTCCTGTCCGAGGGAATTGGTTGTGAAGGAAGTACTAGCTAGATTAATTCAAATGAGTTGAAATTTATGCATGACCTCAATATCATCATATCATAGCCCTCCACCAAAGTTGAGCTCATTTCATGCCTCCATGAGAGCACAACTTCAAATCTTTGGTTCTATCCAAATTTTCAGTTAGTGAAGCAAGTATATTTTATCTTGCTCCATTATGGCTATAAATTTTCCTAGGCCTTCTCTTATCCATATAACCTATCTCCACCAAATTTGGGTATATTTTGTTTAGCCATTTCCCTCTAGAAATTTTGCAAGTTTCTGGTTAGTGGAAATGTTTGTGAAGGAAGTACCATTTTGGTTTATCCAAATGGTATGAAACCTTTTTCAGCATCTTCATATGATCAAATAACCCTACCTTGCCAAATTTTAGCTCAAGTGGCTTCTCCAGTGCACCATCATGATCTTCATTCTGGACCAGATTACTTAGTTGTAAAGCAACTATATTAATTATTGGTCCTTTTCCATCCAAAATTCACAAGATCGTAGTCCTTCCAATCCTAAACACCCCAGACAACTCCATTTGACCCAATCAAGTTCCTATTGATCAGCAGTGCTTGGATAAATCTGATAGAACAAACTTGTAGCGATGCCACACTCCTCTCCTTGGCTCCTTCTCGTTGTATTTTACTTTTGAGATGCTTTGGGGATCAAGGACTAGCCTCCAGACAAACTTTGCCAGCCCTTGGCAGCTTCTCCTTGCCGTTCACAGTGGTGACCACCGTGTTGGCATATCATCCCTGCACTCCACCACCTCTGTCTTCTTCTCCCTCTATGTGCGCTGGTTCCCTTGGAGCCTAGCCATGTCCAGCGTGCTCCCTGATCCGTCGCCGTCCCTTTGGAGCTTTTGCCCCCTCCGTTTGCTTCCCCGGCGACCCATCCCC